>NW_024722610.1:2018996-2096496 GCF_018991925.1 Homarus americanus | reverse complement strand
TGTGTGTGTGTATGCGTGTGTGTTTATGTATTCCAAGAGTTAGTTAGTTTTAAGGTGCCTGGAGAGTTACGAGAGTTCTGTACTGCTTCCCATTTAGTTACGGATCTTACAGAAGCCGGGGAAAGAGTGAAGAGTGAGTGATACTAAATGATCACACGACACCGAAGAGTCATCTGAGGCCGACACACCCCACCCTACTCTACCCTTTTACCCACCCCACCCCACCACCCACCCCACTCCACCCCCTACACCCACCAGTCCGAGGGTCTTTGGTGGTTTATTATACAAGGGACCATAAATGTCACAAATCATCAGAGCGTAGCCACCTCGGCACACGCAACACCACCCCATACATATTCACGCCATCCTTACCAAGTGGCGTGAAATTCCATGAAAAAAAAAGGAAAAAAAAGTGGAGAACAAGTTTTTATAGTACACATATAATTACGGACAGACAAAATACCCAAAGTTCTATTATATGATAACCCCATATAATAAAACATCCGATTTTGACTAAGTTCCACCAGCCCAATACAAAGACTTCCCTTAAGCAGACCAATAGACTTTTTTTTTTACTGGCACGATAGATGTCTTTCCAAGTGTGGCTTAACACAGAGCTAATGAACAATTCTTAAGTCATTCTTGTTCCATAATGAGGGCAGAGGACGGCAGAAAAACATGATGTATGGAAGTCATAAATATGATAATGCGTCGCCTGGTGAAAGGGAACTCGAGGAGGATGATGGAATGGTACCACAAATTACACTACTAAGAGGAGGACGAGCCACTACTTGAGGGGCAGGGTCGAGAGGGAGACGTATAGGCATCCACGAGGAAGAAGAGGGGGAGAGAGAGGAGGAGGACACTCAAAGATGGAAGAAGAGAGTAGGAACTAAACAAAATGACAAATATAAATAAAAAAACGACATAAAAACAGGAAGGAAAATCTAAAAAAAAAAGGGCACAAGGAAGGTGTTGGTGTGGGGAGTCTTAATCCTGGTGTTAGGTGGTATTAGAAACATAAGAAACATAAGAAAATAAGGAGTCTGCAATAGGCTGGTTGGCCTGTGCATGGCAGCTCCTGTCGAGAGTTACTACCACTCTCTATCATCCATGAATCTATCTAGCCTCCTTTTGAAACTTCCAGAGTTCCCGCACTTACTACAAAGTTGCTAAGCTTGTTCCACTCGTCCACCACCCTATTTGTGAACCAGTTTCTTCCTATCTCCCTCCTAAACCTAAACTTATCCAACTTGAATCCGTTGCTCCGGGTCCTATCCTGCTCGGATATTATAAGAACTTTATCTATATCCCCTTTATTGATTCCTTTCACCCACTTAAATACTTCTATCATATCTCCCCGCACTCTTCGTCTTTCTAGGGACTACTGTAGAGGAGTTAGTGGCAGTGGTGGTGTTAAGTGTTCAAGACTTCAGGGTGTTAAGACTATACTGCTGTAGTGGATGGTTGATAGGATATTGTAATCTGGGCTCCTGGGACTACTGTAGACTTGATTGTGCAAGGACTACTGAAGCTCGTGATGTCACTCGTGGTGTCATCGGTGGTGGTGTGGGAGATGATGAACACCGCGTGATATTTCAGCCGTGCCAGCTGGCTCCTCCCCGCTGCTTGTGCCCCACACACACCCTGCTGCCCCTCCCCCGCCATGTGTCTTCCTCCACCACACCTGTTGTCTTCCTCCTCCATACATGTTGTTTTCCTCCACCACACCTGTTGTCTTCCTCCTCCATACATGTTGTTTTCCTCCACCACACCTGTTGTCTTCCTCCTCCCGCCATATTGTCTTCCTCCTCCGCCCATATTTGTTGTCTTCCTCCTACCCCCACCGTTGTCTTTCACCACCTGTTGTCTTCTTCTGCTTTATCTTCCACCTGTTGTCTTCCTCCTCCATACATATTTGTCTTCCTCTCCACTGTTTGTCTTCTCCCTCCCACCTCTCTTCGTCTTCCTCCTCACGTGTTATTTTTCCTCTGCTACACCTGTTATTGTTGTCTTTCTCTTTGCGGCTTTCTGTTATTGTTAGTTTTCTTCACATAATGTCTTTTCTGTCTGATAACTCCCCTTGCAATTCAAAACAAGTTGGAGACGCCATTAAGCAGAGGTGTCAAAACAAAGTGAGATAAAAATATTAACTATCCCACACAACAGATAATATTAACGCTTGATAACAGACAAGTCTTGATCAAAAGGAAATAACAAGAGACAACAATAACAAGGTTTCTTCCCAGTAGAAAGAGAAAAACTAGTACCCGTGAAATTCGAGATAGCAGTTGGAGGCCTCACTAGGGCGGATGTTGCACTTGGTAGGAAAAACACACACACACACACACACATCTCTCCTTCACACCTTCTCCCGTCTGGTGTCGGTCTGCTGCACATCCGTCTAGCGGGACACATGTGTTGTTCCCGTTTATTGATTTATTGCTGTTCCTCCCTCCGCTGACTGTGTGGTACCTCGCTCCTCCTCCTCCTCCTCCTACCAGCCTTCCTGTCTTCATTTGTTGACCCGAGAAACCTGAGAAGCTTGATATAGTCTACCTGCAGGTTGTCAGGGTACTTCATAAACAGCACACACACACACACACGCGTGCTGACAAGTCAATACTGTATGTACATAGAACTAGAATTAGTAGTGCATTTGTTGGAGGGAAAGGTTGATGCGTTGCTGTAAAGTTCTCATAACAACGTATAGTCCCCTTCACTAGTGCGTTTACAGGGGATCGTCATATAAACATTCTACAAATCATTATCTCTGAGATATTTATTTTGATATTGTTTTAATTTGATTCTATAGTATTGCGGGTTTCTTTCGGTCGTATGTAAACAAACAAAGGGGTGCCACACTGCACAAAACTTGACATAACAAGCCCCTGTAAACGCACTAGTGAAGGTGATTGTACATGCAATTCATCGTTGGCATTGCAATGCCAACAGCATAATGCACCTCTTCTGCAACAGTAATTTACAAGAGGCATAAAAGTGGCCACAAGAATACTCGCCCGTATAGTTGCATTCATTATAATAAATTACCAGTGATTTGTAAAGCATAGGGGTGTGATGACTCGCAAATAGGAGGTTTCAACACGGTGTCACGTACATATATCCAATACCAATTACCGATAACTGCTCAGTATATCTTCTGAATGACAGGTGATTTGAACATAAGTAGCTCCCGTGTTTTCTTTATCTAAAACTAATTCCTCATAATGTGTGGATAACAAGGGTTGCAAAACAGGGTCAAGTGGCACTGACCCCCTCCTGTCAGGCTGATAAATGTATATTAAATTATCGACACATTGTCAAAGAAGGACCATGATTACCCGAGTGAGGCGTAATACTTGGGTATCGGTGGTTGTTTGAGGGCACGTCCTGTAACTACTGGTACGTCCTGTAACTATTGGTACGTCCTGTAACTACTGGTACGTCCTGTAACTACTGGTACGTCCTGTAACTATTGGTACGTCCTGTAACTACTGGTCCGTCCTGTAACTACTGGTACGTCCTGTAACTACTGGTACGTCCTGTAACTACTGGTTCGTCCTGTAACTATTGGTACGTCCTGTAACTACTGGTACGTCCTGTAACTACTGGTACCTCCTGTAACTACTGGTACCTCCTGTAACTACTGGTACCTCCTGTAACTACTGGTACCTCCTGTAACTACTGGTTCGTCCTGTAACTACTGGTACGTCCTGTAACTACTGGTACCTCCTGTAACTAACCACTGGCACGTCCCGTAACCATTGGCACCTCCTGTAACCACTGGTACGTCCTGTAACCACTGGCACCCCAACCACTGGAATTGTCCTGTAACTACTGGCCGTCCTGTAACCACTGGTACCTCCCAACTGGTACGTCCTGTAACTACTGGTACCTCCTGTAACTACTGGTCCGTCCTGTAACTACTGGTACGTCCTGTAACTATTGGTATCTCCTGTAACTACTGGTACCTCCTGTAACTATTGGTACCTCCTGTAACTACTGGTCCGTCCTGTAACTACTGGTACGTCCTGTAACTACTGGTACGTCCTGTAACTATGGTACCTCCTGTAACTACTGGTCCGTCCTGTAACTACTGGTACGTCCTGTAACTACTGGTACGTCCTGTAACTACTGGTACGTCCTGTAACTACCACGAGAATCACTGACCATCAATAGGACCTAAATATCCGAAAACTTTGGTCCTAAGCGTCAGATGACGGAAACCTAAATATGCCATCATTACTCAGGTGACTTACTGGTGTTTACATTGGATCACTTCATCAAGGTCGTCATGTCATAAAATTCTCACTCACAGCTGGTCTTTCGACAACTTACTCGCCTTTGATCACATCATCAACAATAAGCCACTGCTTTTAAGATAAAAAATAACCTTGGAGGACATATCCAGGTGAGGCAAACTTTGGCTGAAGGTGTAGCTCACACACACACATATACAGTAACTACTTCGTTCAAAAGAGCATGCAACCAGGGTCTTGACCAGATTTTATCAGTGCAGCTGATTGACTGGCGGAATGAGGTGTTGATTTAGATTGATACCCGAAGCCGGGGAAGTAAAAGTTAGCACGTGAAACACAGTGATGTCGAAGATATCTTAAAAGTGAAAAATATAAAGTTAAAAAATATCAATGTTGTTTACTGTTATCTCACCACTCCCTCCCGCGCGTCTTCGCCCAGCGAGACTCAACCAATCACGATCTTCCTTTGATTTGGCCTTGTTGGAAGGTTGGAGTGAACAGTTACACAATCACTCCCGAATAAGACTTAGACATAATGAATAGCAGTAAATTCGATAGACTCATTAATCTCATCCCATACAAGATGAAACGGTCAGACAATTTATCGCACCACAGACAAAAAGATCTTCCAGTGAACAAGACACTGAACAAACTGTAAACAAAAACAAAATATTGACACTGAGGAGATTAAGTATGAGCACATGGTTTACGAGCCAGACACAGGTATAGGAAGGGCCTCCACCAACACACACCTACCACAATAAACAGGTCCTGAGTCGGTACCCACCTCACTTAATATTCTCTAAAGTATTACAAAGTGGACGAATCGAGTTAAGGTAGAGCCCCAGTGTAACTCTAATCCCACTTAGGGTGTTATATTTGTGTTGTGGTTTATGTTAGCCACCTACAGTAGATGCGTTCTTCCACCATTAGTCACGACTCAACCTTCAAGAACCCGGATCCTGAGTATAGCCTCCAGCCTCCCGCCGCACGACAAGAGACACCCACGTCATCCATATTATTCCTGGAGCCAGACACGAACACATCCACCTTGAAGGCCAGGTCATCTTTATCACTCTTTTCCAAGTTTCCCAACACTATGTCTGACCCGTGTGGTGTCTCCATGTGATGGACGTATTGTGTTGTCACCAAGTACCACCAACGCTCCACTTCAGTACTTCCAGGTGACGTACTGAACCTTAACAGTTTACATATTCCTTCATACGACACGCCACATGCACATAAACTATACATATTCCATCAAATGTCACATAAAATATACATACTCCATCATACGTCACGTCACAAGGTTAAGGAATTCGCTACAAGAATGATCCTCCACCTGTCACACGTTGCATAATACCTGGAATACATGCAGATTCCAAACTGGCAGTGTTCCATTGTGTATCTGCCAACTGGGGTGTGTACGTGTTGCTATTTCATAAGGTCTACACGTGTATCAACTATTGCAGCTGGCTGAGTGCATGGCTGAAATGTTAACAAAGTGGGCTAGCTCTTCCTGCGTCACCATTTCCCTCGCTACAGGAATTATGCCTTGAGAAAACATCTGTGGATCTAACATGCAGCGAGCCGTCATGCATACATACGTGTCATGAGGGCAAAGAGGCCTCGAAGGCATGTAATTCTAAATCCTGAAAAATTACATTCCTTTACCCAGACTTTGGCAAAGTTTTATCCTATTGAACAGTACAGCAGAGTCAGGAGGCAATAATCCCGTGGAAACGGTTTTGTTATAATCAGTGTACAGCCTCTTGTTTTCTGATCATCAACACTAAGGCCACTACGTCAACCTCAATACTGTGCGTGGGAAATACAAAGATGACTAAGACCCGGCTATTTCCTGGATTAATACCGGCTTGAAAAAAAAATCGTTGGGAAAACATCCATTAGTTAAGTCAAGCAAGGCGGGTATAGGAGCCGACTTAAACGTGGACAATATCCCACCACAAGTCTCTCCGATCCTAAATTCTATAACAAAATCACGCAGGATAACACAGTACCACCACCATTATCATGCATTGGTAAGAACTCTTTTTAAGTCCTCATACCAGGTTGGGTAAGACTGGACCATTTGTTTAGTTTTTCCTACTGCCCAACACACCTTTCCCTCATGCTTAAACCACAAACACATAATATAAACAATCCTGCCACAGGTCCTGGCCTGTCATTTAAGATACATAAAATGTCAAAAAAGACAACTTTCGCCTGTTATCCTGCGTCTCAAAACTGCCAATCTGTAAAACCCCATTAAAGACAAGTTGCGCCTGTCATCTTGCGCCTTAAAATCACCACTCCAATGGAGTTAATGGGAGGCGGTAGTCACAGTAGTGCGGGTATGCCCGGAGGGTGAGTCAGTAGCGGCCAACGAAGCTGGCAGGCATAACACACCTCCCTGTGACGTCTGCTGCTGTACACATGCTATGTTTGCTGGGCGTCTCCACGACTAGTGACGGAAGCTCTGACGCCACTTCCTCGACTACGTGCACAAACGCATGGCTCACGGCCTGCCTCGAGGACCAGCCAGCACGCGATCTTTACCCGTGACGTCAGACCTGGATGGTTTACACCAGATGGTTGAAGAAATGTATCATGCTCGTTGCACTTCTTCCCTCAGGTCAAGGCCATTACCAGCTAGAAGGAACACCTTTTGATTCAGTCATTAAGTGGATGTACTGCGTATAACCAGAGCTTATGAGAGGGTCAGGGGCTACGGATAATTAGGATTTGTGGGTAGGAAAGATTACATCCATTAAGTAGTAAATAGAAAAACAAAAATAAAAAAGGTTCACATAAAGATTAGCTCCCCTGTATATTTCACCTGATGAATAAACAGGTGAAATAATCTCGGTGGGAGGGTGATCTTCAGGTGGTCCCAAACAAGAAGTCATCATAACTTACGACATCATCAGCTGAGTGTACATGTTGAACACCTAGTACTGTACATCTTCTTCTTCCTGTGTAGACTGGAGACGGTGTGAAGGAGCCACATGAGACCTAAGACACACACACACCGATCTGTTGGCAAATGGTAGATATTATAAATACAATTCTAAATTTAACCTGAAAAAGATAACTTTGGTACATTTCTGACGTCTCGAGGTAGTTGAAGCAACCCCTCCAGAACGCACATTTCCCTCACAAGCTATCAAAGGACTCCTGAATATTTATACCTGATAGAAGCTGAGCTGAAGCCAGAACCTCTAAAGTCCAGATTTCCCAAACAGCAACCATGTGTGTGTGTGCGAGACTTACCACCAGCTGACAGGTTACATCACAGGTAAACAAACATGTCGGCCAACACTATGTGGTTCTCCAAGACCAGTTGACGACCCAGGTGAGTATTTTAAGTGTGAGAGCTCATAGACTATTATTATCTACAGGAACTACCAGCATCGCGAATATCGGAGAGAGCAATGTTTACAATTCTTACCCCGAAGAAAAAGGTGACATTACTGACATAACGCATACTTTTCGTGTCATCTGAAGATTAGGCACCCCAACTTATTTTACCTGAAGATTAGGAGTTTCAGTTTGTTTCACCGGAAAATTAGGCACCCACGTTTATTTCACCAGAAGAATAACCACCCCACACTACCTGGGGTGGGAGGGGGAGGTTAGATTAGCATTAAGGAGGTTACTCTTAAGCTGGGGTATTTAATGAAGAGGTAATCTGCCATTTTTTTAATATTAACACAGACTGACAACACGGTGAGGCAGGCAGTTACACCATCCCACCAGTCAGCCAACTCTCTAGTCCACACACACACCCTTGCGTGCTGGTATCCACTGACTCGTAAACAAGTGGTCGCACACCATCACAACACAAACACTTAAACAATCAAAACAAAAACGTGTGTCTGTCACGGTATAACAGTTCCCGCGGGAAGATGTGTTCCTGTGCATGGCGGGCGGGAGGTTTTTGTGCACGTCAGCCTCCATTTAAATTGTATATAATTTGTAAAATGATGCAATATAATATGATAAGATAATGTAATACAAGCCAAACCACCAACTTTCAAGGTGAGCCTTATAAGTAATAGACAGACAGAGACAGACACACACACACCAAAGCAGAGAGAGAGAGAGAGGGGGGGCGATGGCAGAAAGGAGA
This sequence comes from Homarus americanus, assembly GCF_018991925.1. Classification (NCBI taxonomy): domain Eukaryota; kingdom Metazoa; phylum Arthropoda; class Malacostraca; order Decapoda; family Nephropidae; genus Homarus; species Homarus americanus. Next base: position 2,088,105 of record NW_024722610.1, on the reverse strand, counting down.
TAATAGAGAGAAGGGAAGAAAATAAAGAGAGAGAGAGACGCCCTGTATATCTTCGCGTGCTGCAAGTCTTATATATATTTAGATCAGATTCACTCAGTAACACCGGCCAGGAATTACGACTAAACCTGGATGCTCTGGAGGTTAATCCCGTCCCCTGAGTTGACTGGTTAAAATACACTTATATCCGGTTGAGTCTCTGGGTGATTTTGATGCCATTTATAATTTTTATTTATTTTTTAGTTATTCAGTGTTAAGTGAGTTAGTTATGGGTATTTAATTGTGTATCAGTTATGAGGGGTAGTTAATGGGTTATTCTAAGATTAGCTCCACCATTAGCATATTTTACCTCAAGATTAATCACCTTAATGCTAACTTAACTTAACCTAACGCTAACTTAACTTAACCTAACGCGAACTTAACTTAACCTAACGCTAACTTAACCCAACCCAGAAAAAATTAACCTAACGGAAACTTAACCTTACAAACCTAAACTAACATAATTTAACCTAACCTACTACAACTTAACCTAACCTACTCTAACTTAATGTAACCTAACCTAACTTCCGCTGGTAGTGCAAGGGTGTTCAATCATCAGGTGAAATAAGGTCGGGTGGGAGAGGGGGGGGGGAGGGGGGCTAATTTTCAGGTGATCCTATGTAGTGTTATAAGTCTCACTCATTATTTCCTCTGATTGGTGGTAAGTGCAGGTATATATTTAATTAAGGTCGAGTCTTGGTGGACTTCCGTCGCCATTTTTTTTCCAAATCACGCGTCTAAGATTACAATATTGTATGTATATATATGAGAGAGAGAGAGAGAGAGAGAGAGAGAGAGAGAGCTGTGTGCGTGTCTCCGTGTAAGCAGGAATATCTAATAATGCCTATTCGTGTCAGTGACTAGACTGCACGTGTCAGTAATTGGTCCGTACGTGTCATAGATTGGTCCGCAAACATCAATAATTGGTCTGTAGGTGTTAGTACTTGGTTTGTAGGTGTCAGTGACTGGTCTGTACGTGTCTGGTCAATAAGTGTCAGTGCTAGGTCTGTAAACATCAGTAATTGGTCTGTAAGTGTCAGTGACTGGGGTGTACGTGTGTCTGTACGTGGCTTCATCAGTCTCACTCAACCACAACTTCAAACGACTTGAGTCAAAGGAAAGAAAAACACACCTTCATCTTGACCCGCCTGTGATGGTGGCGGCTGTCTGGGAGGAGGGTGTGTGTGGGGGGGGAGAGGCTGTGTGTGTGGGAGGAGGGTGTGTGTGTGTGAGGAGGAGGATGTGTGTGTGTGTGGGAGGAGGAGGGTGTGTGTGTGTGGGAGGGAGGAGGAGGGTGTGTGTGTGTGTGGGAGGAGGAGGATGTGTGTGTGTCTGGGAGGAGGAGGGTGTGTGTGTGTGTGTGGGAGGACTTCTGGAACGTTGGCTGTACTGGTCGGACGTGCAGGTCGCTCTCCTACACCTTCCTGGCTGGACACGCACGGTCATGGCTGGCGGAAGAGCTTCAAGGAGCAGGTCGTTTAATACATTGACGGAATTGGATGGTGGATATAGCAGTCACAGCAATGTAGCCCAGGGTACTGTTGGGGGACTGTTGACGGATTTGGAGCAGTCTAGCAGCAGTGAATGTGAAGAACAAGAGCCATTTAAAGTTGTTAATAGTAAAAACAATAATAAAAGGAGGAATAGAGATAAATTCCTTATGTAAAAAATATATGTACAGTTAGGCTAAAACCTCTGAAACTTTTGTCAAATAGAGGAAATGGTGTTGGTATACCAGTTTTAAGATCTATGTACAGTTAGGAGTATCATTGATTATTCAGCTCCAGTTCTAGCTTCTTACTCTGGAAATGATCTTAGGTCATTAGAGCTTATTCAGAATGATGCTATGAGGATTGTGCTTGGTTGTCCACGGACAACAAGTATAGAGATTATGAGGATGGAGTTAAATGTCCCGAGCATAATACACAGAATTAAGGAGTTGACTGTCATTTCTACTCTAAGGCTTATTAGGCGTGGTGATGGTTATCTCAAGTCTGCTGTTGATAAATTTATTAATGCAATTACTAGGAATTTTAAGATGAATACTTGTACCAAGAAACTTTGTCAGATGCTGTGTGAATATAATATTGTAGATTTTTTTATGCCTTTGTCGAGCACAGTTTATTAACCTTGGTTCATGGAGAGTGTATCTGTAAGAATGGATAAGCGAAAGGTAAAAAAAAATGTAATCCTTGAGTTATGGCAAATATTCCCTGAGAAAATATCTGAGTACCATAAGGAAAAAGTTATTCATATGTACTGTGACGGTTCAGTTAATGGGAATCGGGCAGGATGTGGTGGCATTGTTATTAGGGAATTTTTTAATATGGTATTATTTTTGAAGAAAGAATATCCAAGAGAATTGGGGATAGAAGTTCCAGCACCACTGCTGAACTTTATGCTGTATATGTGGGACTTAAGAATGTCTTTGTGAGGAAAAAGACAGTTTTTGGGTTTGTTGACAGTCAAAGCGCTCTATTTGCTCTAAATTCTTAAGTGCCTCTTGATGATGATTTAGTTTTAAAGTGTAAGAAGTGTATTCATGACATAAAATCACTTGGATATGATGCAAGTTTCATGTGGATTCCATCCCATTGTGGTATTTATATGAACGAGGTTGCTGATGATTTGGCTAAGCAAGGGTGTGGCAAAGAAATTGTAGAATACGATTGTATTTTGGGTATTAAAAGAATAAAATCTGGAATGGTAAAAAACCGACAGCAATGGGAAATGGACAATATTCGGAAAATTTTGAATAACGGCAGTAGTAGTTTGAAACATTATGTCCGAGTTTTGAATTCTACAAGTTCTACTTATGGTAAAGCTTCGTTTAAGTATGATACATTTGTGATGAGAATACGCTTTGGATACAGATATTATTGACAAAATATTGAAGGAAGTGATGGCATTCCCTGTAAACTGTGTGGCTATGTACCGTACATTATATCATTACATTATGGAATGTAACTGTTTATCAGAATTTAGGGGTGATGGTGTTACTGATATTACAGAGATGGTTTGTTATTTAATAAAAAAAATATGGTCAAGAATATTATGAAAAAATTCTGTAAGTTTAACATAAGATTGGACATTTTATGCATATCTATTTGTTGTATACATATCTGATTTATGATTATGTACAATATTAAAGAGCTCTTGTTAAGAGTAGTTTTGGGCGGGCTGGTTAGCATGCTAACCAGTTCCTTTTGATGTATTTGTCAATAAATGTTTTGAATTTGCATTTGAATTTGTGTGTGGAAGAAGAGGGTGTGCGTGGTGGTGTGTGTGTGTGTGTGTGTGTGTGTGTGTGTGTTGTGTGTGCGGAGGAGGAGTGTGTGTGTGTGTGTGTGTGTGTTTGTGGGAGGAGGAGAGGGGGAAGTTGGAAGGAAGAAGAAATTGGAAGGAAAAGAGGAAGAGAGGGGAAGGAGGGTAGAGGAAGGTAAGAATTTTACATGACCTACAGTAAACAAATCGCTCACGTGCTCACCTCTGTCCATCACTACCACCACACCACCACCACCACCACCTCACCACCACCACTCACCACCACTACCACCACCACCACCCACCACCACCACCACACCCATCCACCACCACCATCACTCCAACCACCACCACCACACTCCCACCACCACCACCATCACTACCACCACCACCACCACCACTACTCCCCACCACACCACCACCACCACCACCCACCACCACCACTACTACACACCACCACCACCACCACCACTCAACCACCCACCTACCACCACTACACCACTTACCACCACCACACCACACACCACCACATTTTACACTTCTGCCACATAAATAACATCAAGGTGTGTGTGTGTGTGTGTGTGTGTGTGTGTGTGTGTGTGTGTGTGTGTGTGTGTGTGTGTCCATTGGCAACACAGGTGTAAAGAGCTTAAGACAGTCGACGGGGACCATTAGAACAATGTGGGGTCATAGAGTGGCACCTTCGACCCTCAATGGTATTTGGCACCGCTAGTTCGTGTCCGGTGTAGGGGTGGGGGCTGTGGGGTTAGGCGGGAGGGGAGGGGGGGAGGGGGAGGGAGGAGGGCATCTGTTGGCTAAAGGTGCTTGGGGAAGGGGGGAGCCTGAAAACACATGATATAAGGGAGGGGGGTTAATTGGTAGGTGGGTAGGAAGGAGGGGGATGGGATGGGGAGGGAGGAAGGCTGCAAGCACATGATTTGGAGGAGGGGTTGGGGAGGAAGGGAGGGGAGGTTAGGGAAGAGGAGGGAGGGGAGCCTGAAGGCATACACCCCACAACAGAAGGTACGGGGGAGCACTGAGCGGTGGAGCCCCAACATTCCATACACACATTTTTCTCCCAATTGGTAAAGTGAGAACGCATTTAACTGACTCAATTAAACTATCCCACAAAGATGGAGTTTCAAAGGTTCATATATCATAATTTTCCCCTCTTAACTGATGAAATGAGATGGCAGCTAACTCGACTCACTTCAGTTACGAAAATAACTAATTCAAGAGAAACAAGGAAGAAAAAATTGAACTAAATCCAAACAAGTAAAACGACACTAGCGACAAAAGAAACAGTTGGGGGAATAAGGATAAAATAAACCACCACAATACGAGAGGAATTGAGGACGACAGAATAGCCAAACAAAACAACATGAATGACGCAAGAACAGTTCAGTGAATCAGGACGCTTGAGGCTGTTAAAATATCATGGGACATCGCGGGAACAGTTCACCAAACCAGGGCAATAAAACACGCAAAAAAAAAATGTGTGGGGAGATGAGAACGTGAGATAAGCCAAAATGAGAGAATAATGAAGGGAGTCACGTCAATAAGACAAAAGAAAGAAAACAAAGAAGAGGGGGGAGAGGAGGAGCAATGGACAATAAAACAGCTAAGAACAACAAGAAGAAAACACTAAGTCTAACGTCTCAACAACACAAGTCACAATAGAGCGAGATAGTCCTTTTGAGAGACGACGAGACGAGCAATGGAGCAGATTCAGACGTGACACACACACACACACACGGCTGAGGATCTAGTCATACAGGTCCAGAGTCTTCGTCCAGGAGAGACCTTAATATCTCGAATAAATCAAGTGAGTGTGGGAGAAATGTAGCAAATACAAACAGAGGAAGCGAAGAAGAAGAAGAAGAAGAAGAAGGAAGAGGAGGATATACAGAGAACCAGGATAAGAAAGCAAAACTGCAAGGAGATGAAAGATGAGAAAAACAGATGAGATAATATATGAAGCTAATGTGAATGTTTACAAAGTGAGAAGAGAGGGAAGGAGGGAGGGAAGGAAGGAAGGAAGGAACAAACAGAGGGAGGCAGGGAGAAAGAAGGAGTTAGAGAGGAGGCAACAGAAAGACGTAGGCAGGGGAGATATGTAAGAGGGAGAAAGGAAGGAAAAAAGATTGTGGAAGGTAGGGAAACGACAAATAATGGAGAAGAGAAGGAAGGGGTGAATGAGGAAGCAAGAGAGAAAAAAAAAGAACGATGGAGGCAGAGAATAGCATAAAATCAGGGAAGATAAGGGGGACACAGATAGCAAGAAAAGATGAAGGAAAGAAAAGGAAATTAGAGGAGACAGAATGAGACCAAGAGAGATGAAGGGAAGACGAGAAAGGCAGAACACAAGAGCGAAGCAAGGAATAAGAGCAACACGTGATAATACAAGCAGAACAGACCCCAACACCCAGACGTAAAATTAACCCTCAGCTCCTCCTTACAAGGGTACGCCACCATCTTAAACGAGTTTCAGGAGATTTACAGCACGTGAGTGTGGGAGACGTAGCTCAGAGGGCGCTGGAGGGCTGAGGAAATTCTTGTTTAACACTTGTAAACAGCCTAATTCGACTACTGTGTGAAGCTGGGTGTACATTAAGTAGTTTTTACCGAGATACTTATTCTTATTTAGGTTAAGTAACAACTCTTGTGATAAATTAAACCAAAATGGGAAATGACTATACTTGGGTTTTATATCTACAAGACTAAATTAAGTAGTTTTCAAACACATTTTATTGTATCTTGTGTTAAGACAGCATAATTACCACACAGTCACCAAATGGGAATTATCATATATGAATTTCATAACTAAATTTCATTTTGTGTTGATACCGCTGAATAAACATTATAATTCTCTAACTATTTGTGGGAGGGAACTTGTAACCCGGCACACCCTCCTCCCCCACCCGTCCTGTCTGGCAAGGGCGTTTGTTTACCTCCGGCTCATGACAACACCACGCACTGCCTGCTCCATCTGTTTCTCTGGAGCTGTGGGCGTTTTTGTATCTCTCAAATCCGGATCTATTGGCAATACCAGATTTTAGAGTAAGCTTGTGGGAGGAAAATGGAGATATTTGGGAAACAAATGATAATAACCGGTGCCATCCAGGATCAGTGCCACCTACTGACTATTATGCTCCCCAAGGAAAGTGCCAAAAGTATATGTGACGCCAAACAATTAAAGTCGTACAGAAAATTGTCACCCAGGAATACAGCGGTACAGGAATAATAACACCCAGGAATACAATGGTACAAACAATAGCACCCAGGAATACAATGGTGCAAACAACAACACCCAGGAATGCAATGGTGCAAACAACAACACCCAGGAATGCAATGGTACAAACAGCAGCACCCAACAATACAGCGGTACAACAACAATGGACAGCACCCAACAATACAGCGGTACAACAACAATGGAAAGCACCCAGGAATACAGCGCTACAACAACAACTTCACCCAGGAATACAGCGGTATAAGAACTAACAGTAATACAGTGGTAGATGGAGCAATAACGCCTATAGATAAACCCAGCTAAGAATAATGGCACCCACAGAGGGAGCCAAATCACAGGACTTATGCTGTCACCCAGGAACACAGCCAAGCGGAAGCCTGACCACCGAGGCGTAGGATTGGCAAAGGAGTGAGTGGAGGAGTGTCAGGTGAGCCGGAACATACAAGCGAGCGGCCATACCTCCTACAGTAGATCACATCATAATCACAAGTGGTGTTTCCTCATCACCTAACTTACGGAGACTGGAGAGGAGATAAATTAATAAAACATGGAGATAGAGAGATAATAGGATAAAAGAAGGAAATAGAGAGAACACAATCGTGGAGACAATTTCAAGAAGGAGAATGAAGACATAGATAATAGGATGAAAGAAGGAAACAGACATAAACGCTGATGATGATGATGATGGAATAAGGGAACAGGGAGACTTGTAAGGAATGGGAATAACAGATGAGAAGACAATCAGATAGGAGGAAGCGAGAGAACCCAATGTAATAAGGAGCCAAAAATAAAAGACAAAAAATAAAGAGATGAAAAATATAATGAATGAAAATAGAGAGACATCTAAGGTATGGGAATAAGAGGTGATGTCGAGAAAAATAAAAGACGAAAGAGATAACTAAATATGTATTAAAATTGGAGAGATAATCGTATGAGATGGGAAGATGGTGAATCTCTCAGTCTCTCACTCACCTCCAACACGAAAACAACATGAGAGAGAGAGAGAGAGAGAGAGAGAGAGATCGTAAACACACTACACCTTGGTGGTAGTACCCTAAGTCTCATAGGGGACATGAGTAAGGCGACGTGCTGAGTGAAGAGGTATCACGACTACACTAGCAGGTACACCAAAGCAGACGACAGGGGGGAGGGGGGGGATACAAAGACCACACGGAAAAGATGGGAGACAGACACTCAGTCAGCCAGGGTGTTTAGGGGGCGTTTCCCAGGCCAAGCCAGTCAGCCAGACTATCGCCTCTCGCATAAATCTCATCCAATCAACCTCGTTCCCGACCTAACGATGAACTTTCCAGATAACGTCAGGACTTGGTTATCTGTTTACTTCAGGACCCAAATTACCATTAACCTGGGAGTACTGTTGCTATGAATGTGTGTGTGTGTGTGTGTGTGTGTGTGGTGTAAATTTTTGGGTTATGTGAGTGTGTGCAAACTTACCCTTAACAATTAACCTGCTCACGTATACACCAGAGCTTAACTATCCATCTATAACAAGTAAGATTAATTTTGTCTTGCACTGTGTTGTACACCCACTAAAAATTTATTCGGCACCCGTGTTATATTGTATCACGCCGTAAGGGTGCCGAATAATGTTTTAGTGGGTGTACATCCTGCGTTGGTGTCTGGCTTTCCCTACACTGCTACGGCTGCTGCTCCTGACTGGCAACTCAAGGATCATAGAGGAGCGGGGACACATATACGACCTTTCAATATTCCTTGTAACACATCGTACACCCACAGAAATCGAGATACATGGCGAGTCAGTTTTAACCCAGACAAGGATCATAGAGGAGCGGGGACAGGTAACACATCGTACACCCACAGAAATCGAGATACATGGTGAGTCAGTTTTAACCCAGACAAGTGCAAGGCAACGGCTATTGGCAGGAGACTAAAGTCACAATGTATTATATGAAAAGCAAAAATAAACAGTTGAAGAAGAAAACGAACTTACGTGTAATGGTTGACAGCAAATTGGCATTTGAAGATCATATGAATGATACTGTCAACAAGAAAACCAAAAGTTGGTATGATCCAGCGATCCTTCACTCACACACACACAAAACTTCAGATGGCTATACAAGGCCCTGGTCCACCCACGTTTAGAGTAAGCTCATGCAATGCAGCATCCCCACGAAATGAAAGACAACCACACAATGAAGTGTTCCGAGAAGACCAACCTTGGATGGTACCCGGGTTGAGAAATTTGAGCGATAAATACCGCTAGAAAAGGCTAAACGTCCCATCAACGCTGTAACTCCAAATATGTGTTGCTATGATGGGGGTGAAGATAATACAAGGAATAAATCATAAACTGTTCTCCAGACCTGAACCACACAAAAACATTACCAGAAAGCAGTTTTAACTGTGGAACCATGTGCGTCAGTGTCATTACTCTACCTATTTTCTTGCCAATTATTTTCCCACACAGTCGCGATAGTTTCTTCCAAAATAAAAGTAGGCTTAGTAACTAAGTCAGTAACCTCGCTTATCAGCTAGTTTTGCAGTCAATACAATCATCTGTTTCAAGATAAAAAAAATAAAAATCATCGTAAAAGCTTGTTAAAATTCACTGTAAGACAGACAGGATGGTGTCAAGCACATGCACTAGCTCAGGGTTTCATCCTGGTGCAATATTGTGACGTAATCCGTTGGTAATAAACAACTAATCTTCGTAAGTACGCGCATTAATTATAGCTCCTCGGGGTTTGGCTTAATTTAGAGAAAACGAATCAAATTATGTACTTTTAAGGTATACTGCCATAAAAAAATTATTTTCCGCAATATTATATTGTACTGTTCTTGCGTTTCAGAAGTAAGATTTATCCTCAACAAATATCTGAATATTCATATATATGCATATATGAGAAATAATAACCTAAGTTCAATTCCGCGAAACGTGAAAAATACCAGACATTATTATCTTAATATATTTACTTTACAAGATAATACCAAGTAATAGTTCTAGGGTAATTATATAGTACTAACCCGCGAGCGAAATTGATTAAAAATAATTTAAAAAACGCCGGATTTTCTTTGTTATATTACAGGACACTGTTATAGTTCGTGGAAATATGTTATAAATGGATATTTTTTTAAATAAACGCTACTTAACACTTGTGGGTATGAAGAACAGACCTAACCAACCAAACCTACCTAACCTTACCTAACTTCCCCGGTATATTAAGTAAAAAGAACATATTATAATATGGTGAAATTTGAGGCATTTTCTGGACGTGAGAAGATACGGCCGCATCGGCACTATGCAGCCCCAGTGGGTTAGTTCTATATATTAACCAGTTCTAGTTCACAGGGAAAGAGATTTATGATGTAATGAGAATTTCGTATATCTATATCCTGTTTCTTTTCCGGAATATCCCGTGTAAGTAGCAAATTTACCTTTGAGATGAGGCAAATAATTTATACAGGTACACCTGATCTATTAACAAGAGCGATAAACATAATGGGTTAAGCGGGGGTAATTTATCCACAAGACTCTGCTTGTGTGATGTGTTAGTATTATTCCCTTACACTAAGAAAGAAGACTACGTACCGTAACGGCAGTCAATTCTCCATTTTTTGGGAGTAAATAGTCGCGTCCTTTCTGTAAGTCCTGAAGTCTACGGCGCTAAAACATTTATGAAGGCAGACAACACAAACAAACCCAACCTAACCCACCAGTTTGGGTTAAATTAGGCTGCATAGGTTATGTTGGTTCGTGAGACAGTACAAGCAAACCTAACCTAACGACAGCAGGTTAATTTTAGATTAGGTGTGATATTTGGTTTGTTGCCGTGTTATAAACATTTTAGTGCTATAGACTTGAACACAACTTATCGCTGGCGGCCACAACCTCCTGTGTCATCATCGTCTTTGAGCTTTTTGGTTGCAGCTGTACTTGAAAGCCACACTTCAGTGACTTAAGATCAATGCAAAACGTCCAATATTTGAATTATGAAACATTAAATATGATGCTAAACCATTTAAATTGGTAAGATAATTAATTAAAACTCTCACACAAGTTCTCATTGGTTTAGAATATAGTGAAGATATTCAAATGGGTAAACTGTGATTCGATTCGACCAGCTATGATTAGGTCAGAACTGGTCTGGTCGGTTCGAATCCACTGGAAAAAAATCGCGATCCTGTTTGTGGCAAACTGTTAACACTGACTGTTTACCGCGCGTGATGTGTAAGTGTTTTTTGGTGCTGGTGGCTGGCTGCTTCGTGTGGGTGGCCGAGCACTGGTATGATGGAGAAGACACCCCGGACAGGTACTGAGAGGAATTGGTTAAGGCAGAACACAGCCAAGCGCAACAGAGCCAATCGCTCATGTAGTCCCAGTATGGGACCAGCCTAGCAATTTTTTAAGTGTGTGTGCGTGTGTAAGCTTTTTTACTGCTCTGCTGAAAGCCTGGACATTTGTACAAGTATGCATACATATACTGGCTTGAAGTCTTGTATCAGTATTATACTAATTAACTGTGGCGTAAATGAACACATAGGATGTTTTTACTGCTAAAATATCTTATGTGCTATGATGAAACATGACCACGCTGCGCTGACGATCAATGTCAACATGCCTTACCTGGTATAATGGTTCTGCAATCTGGATATAGATTTCATCCAGTAGTTTAAGAAGTGTCTGACAAGCCGTGTTAGGTGCTGGCGTACTGCAGAGTATTTAAGGAGTGGCAGCTGAAACTCCTCAATAACCTTGTCACTAATGCTCCTTTGAACAAGAGGCAGGTCGAGTTACACTAACCATTTAAGATCAAACAATAGTGGTAAAAGTTTCGGTAATGCTTAGCACCAACTGTAGGAAATTTCTCCATGGAAAACAAAAGTTCTCTTACTTGGAGAATATGACAAGTTCGTTTTGTGTAAATATCACTGTTTACGTCTGAAATCTGTGAAAAATGTTGACAATCACAATTGGGTCACTGGTGCTGCCGCTGACGCCTCATGTTTTAACTGTAATTTTGGTTCTTTTCGCAGAAAGGAATCTTTATTTTATTTTATTAACATAAAAAATAATAATATTTTAGGTTTAATTGGTTTTTTACTTTATTTTATGCCCTATAAATTAAATAATGTAGCTGTATCTAAAAATAATCTAAGAAATGAACCAAGGCTCGATCGCCGAGGCAGGAAGTAGACGTGACGGACTGGCACCTCAGATGGAAAACATATTCCTCCAGCAATTTTTATCAATTTCTCGAGGTAAGAAAGTTTCTATCTTCTACGGAGAAATTTCAAATTGATGCTAAGGCTGGACCTTACTCGGAAATATTACTAAAGTTTCCTCTTCCAGACGGCTGAGTTAACCAAGGATCCTAACACTAGAGAAGGAGAGCTCCGCGACGCCAAGCGGCTGGAGCGTAATAAACACATTAATCCCGTTGCGCCTTACATGATATCGTGCGTTAATACCAATTATTAAAAAAATATATATTTATATAGTCACTAGGTTACTGACATAAAACTTTAGATATCTAGGATAATTTCTCAAAGCAACACATTGATTATTTTGCAGTGAAATATCATTATTTGCTTACTTATGGGAATATTCTCCCTTGGGTTCTTCAGTAAAAGTGGTGGTAGCGACAGCTTTACACCGCTTTTACACCATTTTTTTAATTTCATGTACCGTGTCAAAAAAAAATATATATATATATATACTGTATATATATATATATATATATATATATATATATATATATATATATATATATATATATATATATATATATATATATATATATATATACATATATATGTTTCTCACTAATGATCTTTTTTAATTTCTTTATGGTTCCTTATTATATTATTATTATTATTATTATTATATTATTATTATTATTATTATTATTATTATTATTATTATTATTATTATTATTATTATTATTATTATTATTATTATTATTATTGCAGTGTTTTCAGTATTATTTGTTTTTATTATTTTTTATTATATATTTTACTTATCTGAATTATTATTATTATTATTATTATTATTATTATTATTATTATTATTATTATTATTATTATTATTATTATTATTATTATTATTATTATTATTATTATTATTATTATTATTATTATTATTGCATTTTCCCCCAGGCCTGATGTGGGTCGTGTCAGGTGGGCTAATGCCCATAAAGAAAAACTATATATATATATATATATATATATATATATATATATATATATATATATATATATATATATATATATATATATATATATATATATATATATAATATGTTTTAAGAACATAAGAATGGGAGAAAACTGCAGCGGTCCTATTGGCCCATACTAGGCAGCCCCGTTTACACCCAACCCCTATTGCTCATATATCCGTCCAACCTGCTCGTATATTTAAAGCTATCCAGTGTGTTCGAGTTAATGATGGAGTTCAGTAACTGTTTCATTCATCCACTACTCTATTTCCGAACCAGTGTTTACCTATCTCGCGCCTAAATCTAAATTTGTCTCTCCTGGTTGGGTAGTTTGAGTACCTTTGTTATATCACCTTTGTTTAGCCCTGACTCCCATTTATAAACTTCGATCAAATCGCCCCTCACTCTACGTCTCTCGAGGGAGTGCAAATTAAGATGCTTTAATCTGTCTCTGTACTCAAGGTTCCTAATGGCCGGGATTAGTCTTGTCATCCTCTCTGAATGCCTTTTAGTAATTCTATATCCATTCTGAAGTACGGTGACCAAAACTGAACCGCGTAATCCAAGTGAGGTCTCACAAGCGCATGATATAGTTTAGGATAACCTCTCTAGTCTTGTACTGTATTTAACACTACTTTGTTAGCCTTGTTTCGAGCAAATACGCATTGATGTCTTGGTTTAAGATTCCTACTTATCATTACCCCTAAATCTTTCTCACAGTCGGATTTCTCAATAACAACGTTGTTCATATGGAATCTGGTTTCTCTGTTTACATCTCCTAGACTAAGTACTTTACATTTATCCACATAAAATTCAATCTGCCATTTTTCAGACCATGCAAAATTTTTTTTAGGTCTTCCTGTAGTTTTGCGGAGTCCTCGTCAGTTTTAATTACACGCACTATTTTAGTGTCATCAGCAAATTGACTAATTTACTAATGTTGCTGTATATAATAAATTGTAATGGTATATAATAAATAGTAAAGTTCCAGCCTAAATTTTCGAGAATACAACAGTATCCTGCTCATCTTATATATTGTAATGTTAACTATCAATTCGGAAGAGTGAAACGTTATCAGTACTAAATGCATTAAATAAAGAAAGCTCTCATAAACTAATTAAGTCAACATTGAAAGAAGTACTGTAGGTGCACGACTCACCTCTATCTTTTGGAAATCGAAAGAAAAGTTTCTGTTCCTTAAGGAGTTGCTACAGCAATTAATAGCTGCATAGTACCGGGGCCCCATTGCAGTTGCTATTAAGAAATACACAAAACAAGGAAATCGTGATTTCATCGAATTTTTTGTCTTCCTTTATTTCTTGCCTGGCAATTATTTAGTTTACTCCCCTCCACTATGGGCGGTGAACGCATTCGTCCATAAGAGTGGGCTATCCTTCTCTAATATTAGAATCCTTGGTTGAACGTATAGCCTCGACATCACTCACATCACTTATAAACAACTGATTGTCGTCATACTTTGGCTTTAAATACAGTTTTTAGACAACAAAGGACGGCAGCCCTACACCGCAACAATGCCTCTACCACGTAGTACTAGACTGACTAGACTCTAGACTGAGGGACGTTGAGTTACTGACTCCAAGAGTGACAAGACAGACGCTGATCAAATGTGCGTCACAACTTCACGAGTTACCGACGTGACCATGGACGATTGTGATCAATAGATGCGCGGGTATTCATTATCTAGTCTGAAGTATTATTGTTGCAAGAATAAAGTGATATTTGTAATACAAAGATAGCTTCCTCCATGGACCCACGATCGATGTAATACTATGAATTTTCTTGACTTTTTTTTAGTAATTCACTGATATCCATTAATAGAAGTTAAAAAAAAACCGAATTTAAATTTAGTAAATTTGACCTGTTGGTGAACTAAACTATGAAATTCGTTTTATTCACAACTTTGGATTCTAGTGTTTATATGATTCTGAATATGTTCTTTAACTTTTGAAAATAAACTTATTTGAGTTTAGATGTTTGTTTACAATTATACGACACTGCGGTTAACGTCAGCGTCACACAGTTTACAGCTAATAACAACACAATAATTTGCGTTTTTTAAATCGGAATGTTGTATGAAGAGATGCAAGTGGGTCCCATAGATATGACTGTCCTTCAGGGACTGTGGATATAGTACACAAGGGGGCAGCATGGCGGGTACTGCTCTTGACCACATTCACTTCCCCCAAGTTGTAAACTTAGGTACTGTACCCATTTACATTTGGGTGAACTGGGAGCGTCCAGGAGTCGAACCTCTGACCCCTGGAACAGTGCACGTTCCCACCATTAGACCGTGCACAAGTAACACTACTATACTTCACCTGAAAATGGGTTCCCAGTGCTAGGTCCTTCACCCTCCCTCCAGGTCACGCTCTGAACGTGAAACCCACTACTGTACCAACCAACACCCACACTGAGGACCCCTTACGTAAGGGATAAGTCCCATTTTAAGATAATTAAATCTGTTTTTTCTTAATTATTGACGTTGCATAGGTTAGAATTATTTCAATTCGCATAAAACAAAGTCTTAATATTTAATGCTAAATTTCAAAATGTTGCACAAATGTAATTTAACTGATAGTAATGATTGGGGTCAGGGAACAATAAATTCACCTGCACTCAGAGAAGTAGCTTGTTCATAACGCTGTTATTGTTCTTATTATCTACTTACAGAATACTTTATATATATATATATATATATATACTTAAGTTTCATATGAAGCGTAAATGATGGATTTCAATCATCAGGGAATAACTTAAACATCACAGACGAAAAATTTGCGCCATAGATATTTTTAGCAACTACTCAGTAGTTACGTGTGCTGGGTTGCACAGCGTCTCTGGCGGTCCTGACATGATTAAGTCGCCAGAAAAGAATGCCTAGGAGAATCAAGAAGACTAAACTGAACTAATCTCTTGAATGAGTGTGTGACAATGTGGATCCCTGCTCACTTGACGCTAGGGTGGGTGGTGGTGCTCAGTTACTCCCCTGGCAGCCCTGCTCGCCCTTCAATGCACTCATCTGGCTTCATCTGGACGAATATAATATGTTCTAACTTGAGACATTTTACCTTTACAGTTTGGCTTAAAATTATCCTTATCTAACCTAAATTAACTTTTGCTAACCTACCCTAAACAGGTTTGTATGACTGAGCCCCCTCCCCCACCCCCCCAAAAAAGTAGATTATTCCCAGCAACATACCAAAATTACTTCTTTTGCATGTTTCTAGACTACTTACTATTTCAGGAATGAGAGCAGTGGAAAGATAGTAGTTGCTACCTGTTTCCAATTTAGAGAGATGTCCCAGTAACATTCCTTAGGATTTAAATCTTGCTCTATGACTACCAGGCTTCAGTAACTTGTATAAATTACTTTTCACTAGTGATATGTACGTAAACTAGGGAATCACTTGGTCTCAGTGGCAGCACGTGCCAACCTGAAGGTGTATTTCATTTCTTTTTATACATGTGAGTTATGCCTTCCCGTTCGCCATATTTGTTGTAAGATTCGATTACGTCCTTCACTTGTTAGACAATTAGTTGATGAGATGTCAAAGTATAACAGACAAATTATGCCACAGGACTCTCCGAGTATAATTAGCCTCTTGCCCTCAGGGTTTACCTCCCCACCGCATAATATTATCTCTGGATCCACCTCTATAAGCAGGTCAGGCTGGCCAAGTGTTTCCCAATTATAGTACAACTCTGAATATCCCAGTAACTAACTCTACATTTATAACTACTTTTAGAGGTGAATAACGTCAAGTAGTTTCCCCGGGTTAAAAAAGAATTTCCAGGGATAGGGATGGGCTCCCTCGGCTACCGTGAAAAAGTTGCAAAGGCTATTTTTACAAAGGTGTTGCTCACCATCATGACACGTGTTGTCGGAGAGGGAGGTACAGAACCGCGAGCCATTGTTTTACATAAAGGGTGAGCACAAAAGACGCAGGATCCATCTTCTACCCCAGGTATCTATTACCTGTCCAATTAGTATAAAAAGTAAGAATATTTAAAGTTGATAACGATTGATCAACAACAGTGTCCGAGTGTGACAGGGGCGACGTCAAATTTGTCATGGTGTCAGGGAAAACAAATGAGGATCGCATCAGACAATGCTATCCTATGACAACAAAATAAGTTTGCTACTTCGTGTTCTCGACTGCGGTATAACTTTCTCCGTTGATAATACGTTTCCAATAATTATAAGTTTATTTTCTAATAATTCAATTGGTTCGTGTTATTCTGCAAGAAATTTTCGGAATAAAACGAAGGGTGAATGTCTTACAAAGAAGACGAATTAAAGAGGTTTACATTATTAAACAAATGCAACATGTCTCTCCAATCAGTCCCACACCAATTGTTGGTGAACTTTGACCCTTACAATTGAAGGACGATTAAATGTTTGCACGTAGAAAGAAAGAACGAGAGAAAGATATACAGGAAAAACAATGTACCTCCCTCCTTTGGGGAAGACGCAAAAATTATGTTTCAAGTTCACGTTCTGCCAGAAAATTCTGCTGGAAACAAATACCTGTACTGTATTATGAGAACCCGACTAGGAACTATTTTGTTTAAAGACTTCAGCTACCAGGATAATTAAGCGCCGTTCACTCCTTTTAGTTTCTCCAACACACAATAATTATAATAATTCCCCTAAAATCTATTCGTTATTTTCTTTTCGCTACAGTAAGACGCTGTTATATGAAAGCCGGTCTGTTGACTTTTATATATTCACAGACTTCGGAAGAAACCATAAATAATGGCACTTCTCCAGGTTAACAGAGTACTGTACTTTGTTCCGTCACATAAACAAAGGGACAGGTAGTGAGTGTTACAAACCTCTTACATTGTGTCGCTATGGACGTGACACGAAGCTAACTGAGGCACAAGTAAGACGGTAAATGATCCACAGGTACATGAAACATCACCCGATTCCCGAGTTGCTTAATTAACGCTGCTTACCGTTATTATTGTCAGACGAGACTGATGGCTGGGGTAGATTTGTGTTACAAGGCTCACGTAGAGGGAAACCATTGTAGACGATACAAAATATGTGATCTCTGGCGTAGTTGTAAGTCAAGGTACAAAGAGCCTTGTGTTGTGGAAGTACGTGCAGTACTTGGAGATTAAATAATATGAATGTGGCAGTTCCTTAGTGAAGAAATGGAGCTGTTGCGTCATATTGAACAGCCTCGTCTTGTGCCTATTGTACTGTATTATTGTGAGGATGTAAGTGAAAGATCATATATAAGAAGAAATATTGCGGTGTTTTCTTCTTTTTTTTCCTTCACTTGCACTGCGTACTGTAACGTAAATAAATAAATAAATCTGTATGGAAGAATCCAATGAACTTCAAAATGAACACTGCAACTCCTCATAATTATGTCGTTAAGGTAATTAAAACCCCTTGTCCGTTGTGTGACTTGTGTCATTTTGTCTAAATTAAAATTGTAAGATTCCTTTTTCATTGTTTACATCTACCTCGTTTTACTATCGACGGCGAAGTATGTTCAGTAAACTATCTTAATAAACATGAAAGGTTACTGGTATAAGAAAACCATGTTTAATGATAGTTTTGAGGTGTTTACAACTTTACAAGCAAACTTTCCTCAGAGGCGCGGGTCTGTGACGGCTGTTTGTTGTCTTAAGTAAAAGGGAAGTCAGGTGGAAGTTTTGTAAATTAATCCAGATATTCAGTAAGAGTGATGGGTGTGAGTTTAGTTTTTTCTCCCTCGTATATTTTATCTATTTTATAAGTAGTTTCTCGAGTCATTTATCTCATTCCTTCTTATTACCATTTTGCTGAAGTATAACAGATGTTCTTGTTTTCACGATCCTTCTCTCTTGCTGCTCTCCACCCTCCGACCATTCTCGTACACGTCTTTTCTTGTCACAGGTGATGGAGGTGTCGCAGCAGCCCCTCCAACATCACTCATCTCACCACGCCACTAGCCGAACGTGCGGCTTTGTCCAGCTGTCCTTCACTGCGACACACTCCTTACTTCCTCTTGTCATGCTAATTCCCCATTCCATTTCTTTCTATCTAAATTATTGATGTGTTAACATCCCGATATGCAGTGCCATAGTGTTGCCTCTGCCTGAGAATTTACAGTGAACAGTATTGGTATCATATGAAATATATTATTATACGTGAAGCATAAATAAAAAAAATTCGTTTTAAGGAAGAAAGTTCAAAGGTCGGCGTACCTGAAGAACACGTTATATGCAACCAACCTGAATATTCAATCTAGCTAGTGGTAGTTTTTGTTTGTTGCAGCGGACAAGTGTAGATGCTTAAAGAAACTTGCGCTTTCTGTAATCGCGTAAAATGTGAATGAAATCAATAATGTGCAATAATTTAACAACTTTTCTTTCCACCCGTAGCTGAAACGTGCGATAGTAATAGATGGGCAATGTCTACCTCTGCATTTTGTAAGAGTTACCCACATTCAGCGAGCGTGGCATGCTGGGGAGTGTTTCCATGAAACATGATCCGCCCTCTGCAGCATTGTTTACAAGTTCTTGCGCATGCGCAGGCAACACACCTTGGTAAACAGCAGAAACTTGATACTTACGATAGATTCTTGCGCCATCTTAGTTTATCCTCCGTATACGTAACCTGTAAGTTTATTTATCGTTGAAGAGCTAGTGAACAAATAAAGAAGCCAATATTTTGTTATGTAATATTAGAAAAAAAAAACATGCGTCTCACACTGTCTTAACCAGCAGGGAGCTCACTTATCTAGATTCTTTCCTCAGAGTTAATGATGGCGCCTAAATGAGTTCAATTTAAAAGAGAAGACAGAACGTTTACAGGACTTAACTATCTAATTACAGGTAAAAGAATTCTTGAAAATATAAGCGTTGTTGACTCATGGTCACACGAAACGCAGTACACAAAGTCTGTTCTCAAGATGTTTTATACTTAAACAAATTTGTGCCGAGAGAGAGAGAGAGAGAAAGAGAGGAAAAGAGAGAAAGAGGACTACCATGTAAAAGATAAGACTTTCAGGAAGTCAATTTATACAACAATTTGTCAGTTGGATTTTTGAGTAACCTGAACTTGCATAATACTGAATAATGTTACCAAACTTAATGTGCTATATTTGCCTCTCAACACACTCGGGGGAACAACCTCATCAATCTTCTGAAATACAAACTCAGTTCACTCAAGTTCCCCTGGTTTATTTTATACACAGGGTAGAGGCGAAGATATATACCACTTCTCTGTCTCTGTTTTGTATATCTCTTTATCCGTCTCCTTGATCAACTTTCTCATTATGTCTCTTCATACATGCCTATTTATGTGTTTATTTATTACTAGTTCTTTCTTTACCCGATCTCTTTACCATTCCTCCTCTCTTTTTATATCTCAGAAATTTAAATATAAATGAGTATGGTCATTGGGCTGCCACAGTATGTCAGCAACAAGTTACACCACATCTGTACGTAAGTGGAAACACACCCAGGAACTGAGGCTCCTCTGACAACGTCTTGGTGTCACTAGAAATCACATCACTAAAATTCATTTTGATAGTGAGCAGCCCACCACGGCGCTCTCCATATACTAGTACCGTACGTTTGCCAACTTTATACCACATGTACTCAAAACACCTTCATGAATTTAATTATACGATAAAAAACACTTGGGGTTACGCGTGTCATATCCTTTCAGCGACATTGTGACCTTCGTGACCTTGGTGAGGTGCCATGCGAAGGTTGAAGTTAAATCGAAATACATTTTGCACTTGTACAAACAGTACTCCTTGTGTCAACATGATGCCGCAGATGACATAAAAAAATAAGCTTTTGTTGGTGCTCCTCACATAGTCATGCATGCATAATAAGGAACTTTTACCTTATTTGGTTCACGCTCAGAGGAGCCTCTGTTAAACGAGTGACATGAGACGTCGTACAGACATCAAAGCTCGCGTATTTGTCATATTTTTTTGGAACATTTCAGCGAAAGACTTTTACTCAACACAGCTTTAACCAGAACATTGCCAAAGGTTGGCGGCCGACAGTCACCGGGTTGACAACAACACAAGGCCCCTCTCTTATTTCTTCTAACAGATAAATAAAAAAGATGCGTGTAATAAGTTATATGTGGTAGAAACTGGGTTTTTTTGACGACACCCCGAAATACCAGTAATATGACTCGAGTTCTCAAATGCAAAACACCAAAGTAAATATACTAATGTTTTTATTATGAGTTGTGTAGTGGACCAATATTTCTATAATTTCCTTCAGTAATTAGAGAACTTGTCACCCCGGAGCTCAAGGTAAAAACGATTGGCAGCGCCCCGCCTTGAGGCATCAATGTGACCTATAGGGTAATATTTGAGCAACATTTCGTCTATTTTGCGACTGCAGAATGCAAATTCTTGGCAAGGAAAGGAGACGGTGTTGGCTTCCTGCTTATGACAGCTGTGTCACGCCTTGCTGCTATGACAGTCTTGGCTCCATGTCCTCCTCGCCAGGAAATAAGGCAGCCTCCAGTCGGTGCTCTAAAACGTGTATGGCAAGATGTATACATTTATATTTATTTATTTATCGAGTGAAAAAAATATCTATCCATCTGTATATTTTACCGAATATAAGGAATTGGTAAGGCATTTCACGGTAGCATTAAAACGCTTTTTTTTTGCTCCCTGCAACTGCGCGGGTCAGCCAGTAGGTGTCGAGGTTGCAGCGTGGAAACACCTGAGTGACAGGTGCTGAGGGCCAGGTGCGACTCGTCTCCTGTCTCCTGGTATTATACACGATCACGCAGCCGCACACGTCACCACACACACCCACAGGTCAAATTGCTAACAAGATCGGTGCAGCAGCTCGCGCGCGCGCACACACACATACAAGGTCACACCTAAACATGCGACATCACTGCAATGACTACAGCTTGAGCAATATATCCCCAAAACCGTCAGATGGAGTTGAGTAGTTTCATGCTTGGATGATACACCAGGAAAACCCAACAAATTATTTCATAAGGGCGTTTTACTGAATTGTTTGCCGTATTTAATGATCATGTCATTTAATGGACAGTTTGTGGAGTAAGACTAATTCGGTATGAATGCCGTTAATGCAAGTTCGCCAATAATGATACACTACACATGTATAGGGAGTTTCGAACCAGTGTTCCTGGTGTTTATAGATGGCACCATAGGGCAGCAATAATCTCTCTCGCTCGTGTGTTAGTCATGTCGTCTAATCCACTATTCCCAAAGCAGAATTTCGTCTAATTCAAAACATTTACACAAGCCTCAACCAAGTTTTTACTGTTAAAGAACCACTGCGAGGTCGATTACTATACAAAACTCCTAAGGTGGATTCTATTGAACACCCGTAAAGTAAATTACTGTGAAAACTAGTGAGGTAAATCATCTGAATATCTCTTAAGGCTTCTTCCTGTGTAATGCCCCACTACACAAGTCAATGTAATACAGTACCACTGAGGGTGATGTACTGCAACACAGGAAGGTTGATGTACTGTGTCTGGTGAAGGTAGACTGTTGGTGCTTGGACTAATTTAAGCCTAGTGGACGTGGGGTGGGCAAGTAAACAAGACGCTTGTCTGACGCGCCTTGTGCCAATGCTGACACAAAGGTAATTAATTTTAGCAAGCTCCCTGTCATGCCCTTAAGCCATGCCAAAACCTTGCCCAAGTTCCTTGACATTTGAGTGCAATATGAGAACACTCGAAATATATTCTAAATCTGATTTTTAGAATGTCATCTGCCGGCCTGCCACCCCTGATGAGCCACAGAAAAGGTGTTTATATTGTTTTTCGAAGACTGGCCTTGCCAATAACACTGATGATGCGTTTTTCTGAAATTGTTCTTAAAATAATGGAGAAATAAGGAGCGTTAAAACATTTACATCTTTGTTGGGCACTGAGGGAAAAGGTACATGTGGTATATTTTGATCCAGTATATTTTTATCATGGTTTATTTTATATAAATATTCTTGGCTGTTTATAGGTATTGCGTACGTGCACAAGTTTAGGAGAAGCAGTGATTGGCTGTTCTTAGTTGAGATATTAAATGTAAGCCGGGTGTTGGTTGGTTAACACTGTTTTCTGGGCGTTGAATGGTCCACAATAGTTTGTGCTTCCTCGTTTTGATTGGTCAGCAGTATCCTATCCCCCTCAGCCTTGATTGGTCAACAGTATTTTCTCCATGTTATTAATTCCTTCAGGAGAGGGTAGCTTACCCAACGTAATCCAATTACTGTGACAAGGTCAGAGGTAAATGGCTAGAGAAAAGGCTTGAAACAGATGAAGGATCTGGGCCGGAAACACAAGCCAATGAACTAGGTCGGAGACACAGATAACGTGACTGGGAATGATTAAGGCTGTTTCCTGGAAGTGTTGGTCAGTTTCTGAGAATTTGTACAGTTATTCAGTACGTACATTTTTTTCGTGGAATTGGGATGACTCTAGCGAGAAAAAGGAGACAATGACGCTACGGAGAGATGCATTAATATGGTCGAGGAGCCAGACGCTGAAGATTGCAGCACCACCAAGCAAGAATTTGATTATATCGTCAGCGAGGGTGCGGGCGTTTGATGAGAAACACCTGCCGTATACCTCGACACCCCCCTGCACCACCTCTCCGTCAGGTGCTCACTCCTCAGGAATCTGTAGTATCTGAGTGGTCAATCTAAGGGAAATGATGCGTTATAAAGTCGTTCCGTGAATCTGAGTAATGTTAATGAGAGCGTAGCGAGTATGGGTCGTATGAAAGGCCACTCTGACAATTCTGGCAGATGTGATGTGACTTCTGTTTTTATTTTCTCATGTCTATAATGATAGTAGACATTCCTGGGGAGTTTTGAATTGTTTCATGATTTTTTCTTTTCAAGTTTTGTTTTGTTTCAGTAAAGATCCCTAGCTAATTAATCCCATTAAATAATCGTTCGTGAGTCACAATTGTTATTCGAGAAGTATTTCTACTGAGATTTTGAGCCATAAAAGATACACAGGAATCTTTAGTATCGGAACTGTCAGGCTTTAGTCATTTGTTGCTTCATGGTTGTCATTCTTAGGAAAAAGTAAACAGAAGTTGACTAATAACCGCATTATTATGAACTAATAAGTTAGTATTGATCATTAAACCATTTCTCATCTTCTATATGGGTCATTATAGTGCTCCTGCCAACTATTATCTTAACAATTATATTCGTACTCCATTACTGCGTCCTTGTATCGATCGTCTTCGTCTGACCCTGATTTTTCATTATTATTATTATTATTTTTCTTACAATGTAGAGGCCCACTAGTCACCAATGATGATGGGGAAGGTGAAACATTTTTTCATAATTCCTTCAGACTGGGTAGGGGGTGCTATCCTGTAGAGACTCTTTCTTGAAAACGTCAGATCGATTTGCCTGAAATGTGGTACAGTTCACATATTAGTATCAGTGTACTGTATTACCAGGTCTAAAAGGTCATTGTTGTAAAATTAGGCCTTTTCATCTACCTTATTTCTATATCTTAAGTAATAATAATAAGACTTGGCAAAAATTTGTGTTGCCACAAGACCTACTCACCAGAAAAAAATATCATTCCTTATTTATTTAATTTAACCTGAGGTCCAAATTCAATCTGGTAAAAATTATTATTTTTTTTTCATTTTGTTTTGTTGTATTTTGTTCACCATGGACACGACTATTATCACTATACGTAATGGTACTTTTTGGCAATCCTTACTAAGAAATTCTGTAGACATTGTGTTTGCCTGACGAAGGCTGCAGGTGACAAGGTTCACAAACATTGAGAAGACATTTACCATCGCTCATGTTATGCGGGTGTTTAGGACCGTATTTTATAACTTATTATACGTTAAACAAGGAACGACGAGCATATGTATTATTGTATTATTTCAGAATTTATAATATTTCTAACATATACAGTAAAAAATAATGGATGGCATCTGTAAACTATAAAACGCCAGTACAGTATTCAAATGCCAGGTGTTTGTTTACCTACGCTGACACATGACGCAGAGCTGTACATTACCAGGATACACACACTGACGTTGATGACTTGCTGGATATATCACCCTAGAGATATTTTTTATTGGCACAATGACCAATTTGCTGAGTAGAGAGAATCGACAAGCGACATGGGAGCGTCTTACACCGAACACGTGCGACAAGGAATAAAAAAAAAGACATATTTTGTTATCCTATCCTGACTGTGATATCTTCTTACTATTGTACTGTACATCCTGTGATGCCTAAAGTGTTCATCAACTCACCTTGGTCTATACAAATGTTCAAAGCTCACAAGACATATAAACTTGCAAAATTTAATTTATGATCGTTCATGGCAGAATCCTCTATTACATGGGCTGGTTAGACCAGATCTTCAGGTAGGAACTGATCCCTGTACGGTTGACAATCTTAACAATCAAGCTAATAAATTTTCAGGTTTTATTAGAGATAGATTAAATTCATGTAGTGTGCTTGGCGGTAAGGTGTGTTTGTAGAAGGCGACTGTGTGCGTTCGTGGTAAGGTTCTATAAGCTGTACAGTACTTGGTCAAGATTTACGATCTGTCGGGCCCTCAGACGACATCATAATCTAATATATCACTTGGGTGGATGACAGGGACTTTAGACGAATCATGGTCCTATTAAATAAAAAACAATTATAGTTCATGTGTAAAATGAACTTATGTATATGAATGGTTACAAAGATAAATAACTTGAGTAGAAGATAGACGCTGCCTCTCTAAATTGATATTAAACCATCGTCCACCCAAAGAATAACATGAAACCTCACTTAATATAAATTGAGTTGTTTAAAGAACATGGAATTTAATATCCAGATACAGAGGGTAAACACAGCCTTGTCCTTTTGATTTCTACACAAGTGGATTTTTTTCTTGGAATTGCTTGAAAGGTTCATTCGTTGACACTGGGATCAGCCGGTAACTCTTGTCCACTTGTGAAATTGATGTGGGCCAAATTATGACCGAGTCCATTACTCTGTTTAGTCTGGTCCAAAGTCGCACAGAATCTTAACACCGAATATGCAACTCACTGCTACTCGAGAGAGACAGGCAGGCAAGCCAGCCCGCAAGAATTACCATATTTAACTATGCCGTGTATGCAGTTCTCCCGCTTGCATAATGCCAGCTGACATAAGGAGGGACGTGAGGGTATTAAGGTGAATGGGACAGCCAAACAGACTGACCAGGCTTAACGCTTCTTCTTTGTAAACACGAGAGAAGTGAGAGCTTGTCTATGTCCCTCGCCATTGTCTGGTAGAGAGTAATGATGAGGAAGATAATGAAGAGGACTATAGGCTGGGTGGTGCCCGGCGACTCGGCTAGTGTAAGGGACTCGTTAATCGTGACGGAATAGATTGTTTATGGCCAACCAAACGTATTATCCTAACCATACATATTTCCAGCTAACTGTCGACGGTTATCTAAGCGTAGAAAATCAAACTACAAGTATTAAGAGAAAGAAAAGAGTAAAAATACTGAGTATAGACGTAGAGAATGAAACTCACTATACACATGTCAAGTTAAGAGTTCGGAGATAAATGTAGAGTTGTAGATTACAGTAATAACCTCAGTATTTCAATGAGCGCAGGATACTGTAAGTTTTAACCTTACGAGGATCCATCTGGTCTACCACAGTAAAAGATTTATTAGTTAAGCGTCTAGACAATCTAACTCGGCGAAAAATTTTGTTGGGTGACGAGGCGTTGTGCTTTACCCAGGCGGGTAATGTTACGCTTGAATTAACCTTGAACATATTGAGAATGACATGTAGAAAGAGGTTAAGTGGGATCAAGACACGAAGGATGAGTCGAAGATTTGACTTGTAGCTGTGTGGGTGATGGCTTCATGGTGGGCACTGAAGAGTCAACAAAAGAACTTGATATACTAATAAACATCGCCGCCTCATTTTTAGTTGCTTCATACACTCAGTTTCAGGGAACCGCCTTTGATGCAGTCTTCAGGCTAATTGTAGCCTAAAATGCCTTCAGATCATACAAACAAACACCAGATGATAAGAAATGCGCAAGTCACGCCAGGCACTAATGTAAGGACCTGGTCTCACCTCCGTCTGTCTCCTTTACATAACGCAACAGTTAAGCTACTACACAACTGCCAGAGATATAGACTTTTTGCATTGTAGCTCTCTGATGGTAAGGCTTACTTCTCGGTCTCGATTAACAGAATCCACAAATGACTAACCCACACTGATCTTGTGCCTTCTTGGGTAGCAGACAGCGATATGCATCTATGAATTCCCTGATGCTGTTTTCAAGTGTTTATACACCTTGTTTTCACGTGATTTTGTTTTTTATGTGATAAGCTGCACTGTGTTACTAGAGGACAGACCGCTTATAGGGACTTAGGAGAAGATGCTCGTGGAGGCAGACACTTCTAAAGTTAATCATGTTTGATAAATGCCGATAATATGTGTCTAATCGCTTTACATCCTTTCACTGTTAACAGTATCATAATTCTTTCAGATCCGTCGACTGAGCTGACATGATGCAGTTGCCTGTGTACCCGTAAGTAACTGAATCCACTGGAAGGTTCAACTGACTTGGATTATTAGTTTTGGTTATCAGTTAAGGCACTGATTTCTGGACGTTATGGCAGTTACGGTAAACGACTGTTACATGTACATTTACCTTTATCTATACCGTGCTTTCTGAATATATATTGTACATGGACTATTTTTCATTTTGTTATATTAGTTTTAGTTTACAATAGTTACGAATTTCGATTTGAATTCTACTTTGTCTAGTAAGTCACCAACATTTACATATAATAGGCCAAGGTAGCATAACACATGCAGGTAATCTGCCTACCATACCTTGCAGGAGAACGCAGACATATGCGTGTGTCCTGGACCAAAATGCTTGTGACGTGTTCCATTATCACGTGACCGAGAATCACAGACATCAAAGATAGCGAGTGGTGGGCGGGCCAGCGCACACCGCCTCCTCCATGATACATGAGGGGCCCAGCCTCCTGTAGGCTGTCCATTGCCAGAAGGCTCCCCATTGTATCCCCTGTCACTTCTAATATACACTAAGTTCAAGGAGATCAAGGAAGATTATCACTATGTAAACATTCTTACGTCAGGATATTCATGGCTGAAAAGGCTGCCCAAGGGTTGCATATTTGTGCTAAGGACGAATTTGATGTTTTAGGAACATATGATATCTTTTGAAATTTACATTTACATTACAACAGTAGTAGACGTTACTTCAGTCACCCACTTATATTAATCGTATTTCGAGACCAAAGATATAGTTCGTGTTAGGCGAGTGAAACATTAAACGCACTTTGTATACTTGTACCTCAAAATAAGGTTGCAACAAAAATATCCATATATTTCACAGACCTTCGCAGACTAATAAGCACATTTTCATTTTCTTTAAAAGTGACAACCGCTATTTATTTTCGACATTCAATGACAATGGTTGTGTCATGAACTTCCAACTCCCGGTGTTAGGACTTAAGAAAGGCGCTGTCCTATAAGTTGTTACTGATAATATGTTAATAATTACAGTACTGTATATATACGGTAGTCCATTTTACCCGCGTTTCAGCTTTATGTATAACTGTCTCAGCCGGGCCCCCAGCCACGGACCCCTCACAACTTCCTCTCCTTAACTTCAAAGCAAGAGTCACCAACCACTAGTTCACCTGTGGACCAATTCCCGAATCAGATTTTGCTGAACAGTTGCGAAAGTTTGTCACTGTGTGTGTTTCTGAGCAAGTGAATTCAAGTGTGCAAGGCTGCAGCGACAGCTTCCTTTGCCAGCCAGCCGATCGTGTATTACAAGCACTACCAGCACGTTGTGAATATTGACATCATGAAATATCTGTTCTATGGTTGGTAGTGTATGGGAGAGGAGGCTACGGAGGAAAGGGGCAAGGGCGCGGGATGGAGGAAGAGATCAGTGGGATGGGGAGAGGAATAAGGGAGAGCGGGAGGGTGTTGCAATGGATCAGGTTGTTTATGTGCTCAAGCTGCGTTGCACTGCGTTGTAAAGACAGCTTGGTGGCCCAACAGTGTCAGGTAAGATATGTAGCCACACGGAATAACTTGGTCGAATGAGAAAACAATAAAATAATTTTTTAGTGTTTCTCTGATATAAATGCCATCTAACTTTACAACAACTCTATTTAACAAGTTTGGTTGCTATCCGGAATCTACGAACGGGCATTTAACCATTTTATGTTTGCCAAGCATTTCACAAATCACATATTTATTAGAACTGTACAGGCAAAACATGATGACTTAAGTGTAGATAAAGACAAATTCCTACTTCAACGACTAAGGTGTGTAAGTGCTTAACAAGGCTAGTAATTACATAATATATCAACAATTAAAAAATACGAGAGACAAAGCACTGATTAATACTGACCTCACTAGTTTTGTAAGAGTATAAAGTAATATGTTTGTGTTCGTATGATGATGAGGATGATAACAATGAGGTTAAGAAAAATATACAAATCATATAGGAATGTCCATAAGTATGTTGTATACGAACGTGTGAATTATTTTAGTTTACTAGACAGTATAATAATAATAATAATAATAATAATAATAATAATAATAATAATAATAATAATAATAATAATAATAATAATAATCCATCAGTAAATTCACCATACAAGTTTACAATTGGTTTGTTATGTATAATATAGACTATACAAGCATATAGTTCAGCTTGTGTTAAGACAATGCAGGTATACAGTGTTACATAGACCGTGGAAGCGTACAGTTTCCAGTGCTGTTTAACCACCAGAAAAAAAAATGCATAGACCTGGAGTACACACACACACGCCCACTTCTGTGATGAAATACCATTAGGGTTGAAGTTCTGTCAGGTTTAAGTTAGTTAGGTTGGTTTAGGTTAGCCTTTTTTCCTCTTTAAATGGCAAGCAATACCGAACCCTCAAACCCTCGAACCCCTGGAATTAAGGAAGCCGTTGATCTAAGTAATGAACCTTAATTTGTTTAATAATTTATGGTATGTATATTAATTATGACTATTATTATCCATATACAAGAAACTGTACAGAAATTTAGCTAGACTTGGATGATATGAGTGTTACAATGTACAAGGGAATTAATCACTAATATCTGAAACAAGAGCGTATTATTGTATTTTCTTATAGTGATAATAATAGCTATAGCAAATAATTTAATAGGAAATAAGACAAATTTGGTGTGATATGATCTAAATATGGTATTATGTGAATATCGGATTCAGTATTGTTTGAGGTATGACGCATTTATGACATCATCAGCTCCTGGGGGTCGCCTTATGAAACAGAATTAATCCGTAAAGATTGGAAACAAAAAAGGTAAAAATTATTATTATTTTTTTTTGTTACAATATAGAAGGAAGCGCAAGATTCTTTTAGCTAAGAGAATTTTGAGTTTAAAAAAAATTATTTTGGGGGAATATGTTAGGAATATCGACACAATTATTGTTGCGTAGAGAACATAACATTTCGTTATATTTTTAAATGTTTTTACGAAACCATCATTGGAAAAAAATATAGTTAAATCTGTAATAAATTTACGTAGGGATTGACATTTATTAAAATCGAATAGGAAAAACTCTCAGTTGCCATAAAAACGGCCAGATGTCAGCACGTTACAGACCCTTGAAAATGATGCGTAGAAAATGTTGCTCCCATTCACAAAACAATGATACTTACAGTATTTCTAATTTAAAGTAGCTACCGATAACCAACCAAACATGATGTAAACACAACTGCTAGGCGATTGCAAAGTTAGGTTTATGTTATCTATTTTATCTATTGAATTTTAAATAAATTTATTCAACAGTCGTGTTCGTAATACTTAGGCAACATAACCGTTCAAAACCTTTGCTGTGTTGAGGTTTAATAGTAGGTTTATAATACTGCACTCAAAGACCATAATATGAAAGACAGGAAAGCGTCTATCTTTACTAATAAAAAAAGCGTGAGCCACTGAGCTCTGATCAACGCCATCTGCTGGTAACGGGGCGCGTGTGGTTAGCGTCTCCATGGTAACCAGGGGAGTGAGCTTGTGTTTAATGTTTTCACGTTGATATATCTCATTGATCATATAGAGTTTACTGTGTGATATTGTATGTGTGTGTCAGTATGTATGTGTGTGTGTGTGCATGTGTACACATTAAGAACGTCAAGGTAATATACATTGACGTCTTTGCCTTGACGTTCTTAATGAATACACATGTACACACACATATAATATCACACAATAAATTCTATATGATCAATGAGATATATCAACGTGAAAACGTTAAACACAAGCTCAGGGTAATCTTTTTTTTTTCCGTATGCCTACGTCACACGAGTGATGGTGACGCCCGCGCCTTGTACTCTAACGCCATCTGTTGATCCCGCGGCCAACTACATGCTCTGTGGCCTCTTTTTGTCGTGTTTTGTGGAAGGGAATATAAACTTTTCTTTGCTTCATTTTCAAGCGTCTGTAACGTGCTGACATCTGGCGGTTTTTATGACAACCAACAGTTTTTTTTCCCTGTTCGATTTTGATAAATATTAATTCCTACGTAAATTTATTACAGATTTAACATTATTTTTCCCAGTGAGAGTTTAATAAAAAATATAGAAATATAATTGATAATAAAATATGATGAAATGTTATGTTCTCTACGCAACAATTAACAAAATTGCATCGACATTCCCAACATACCCCCCAAAAATCTTTTTTTTTTACTAAAAATTCTCGTAGCTAAAAAATTTTGTGCTTCCATATTGTAACAAAAGAAATATATTAACTTTTACCTTCTTTATAGCTGATTAATTCTGTTTGATAAGGCGACCCTCGAGAAGCTGATGACCCCATAAAACGTCAAACTTATGCAACAGAATGGACGAGCTGTCGGTTCTGGGTAAACACAAGAAATACACTGTGCCACGTTCGTAGAGTGAAACGGTATATACAGTACAATTGCAATTAAAGTTTAAGGTCCTGCTATAATAGTCGAGATAAGCTTATTTCTCTAGAAACAGTGCCGCCATTTGCACTGACGTCACCACCTTCCTTGCAGGCGTCTCACGGATCAAGATACGAGTCAATTTAGAAGTATTGACATTGTCTGGCCTTTGTTTTGAGAATGCCTGATGCTAGGTACACATGACAACATAGTTCTGTTATTGTTTTGATGATTCACTAATGAACCTATTAATTAATGGGTAAAATTTTACTTTAACTACCATAAGTATTTGGATGCCTCGATTCGAGATAGGTTATATTGGGTAAATTTTAAGTTTTGGTCATCCCTGTATTTAGACATGCAGACTTTTTTTTCTGGTGGTTTGCGATGTGTTGTGAACGATTTAGACCTCCATTTCTATCGGAAATAACGAGTTTTGAGTTACTACCCCCCTCCCATTACCGGTGTATGTTAAGCTAATCTTATAACTTATAATATAACTTATCATACCCTAACCCAATGGTTCTCAACCTTTTTCACCCCATCCCCCCCTTGAGGAATTTTCAACATCCTCGTGGCCTCCTTCATTTTTCTCCCCACAAATAATGTTGAAAAATAAAATGCAGATGAAGAAAATACCATTATTTTATTTCAAGGTTGGCAATCATCATTATCTTATATTTTGATAGACTTACATGATTGACTAACTGACGTCACTAGACTAGAGTGACTACTAGACAAGCCTCACAGCAAACTTGAATTTGGTTGGGAAAAAGTTCATATGACCTCTGCATATTTTGTCACAGCTCAATGGGATGGTTGACTTTGTTTCCTTTCAGTCAGGTGACTGATCCGAGGTTGTGTCACTGACAATGCACATCTCATGTCCGGGTCCACATCCGGTCGGTTCCGGCTTTTACTCTTTATATGTAGAGGGGTGGAGAAACCAGATTCGCATAAATAGGTAGTTGAAAAAGGCAAGAGGACTCGAAGTGCAATCTCGCTAACTTTTGGATATGACTGATACCTTGAGCACCAGAATACAGTCAGAGATCTTTCTTCATAGAGATCTTTGGCAGCAGAATCATTCTTGAGATCAAGAAATTCGTCCTGAACATCAATGAGAATGGTAGCAATATCAAGAGTGCCAGAGAAGGGATTCCTCACCAATTTCCCATCTTCCTCCTCGAATTCTGGGAAATACTTTTTGAGCTCACTTTCCAAGGATTTCAGGTGCTGAGTGATTTCAGTTTTGAGTGATGGGTCAAGCAGATGATTTTCATTCTCATCAAGAACAGTTGAAAGATTCTCAAACATGGCAACCTTTCCTGCATTGATTTTCCTTTGCCACTTCTGGAGCTTGGCAAGAAATGCACGAAGACAATCCATGAGGTGAAACACATTTCTGTCCTTGCCCTGCAGCTTGAGATTCAGCCTGTTTAGCTGCTCAAATATATCTGCTAAATATGCAAGACGTGGCTCCCACAACACCTCATTGAAGTGACTTAATAGATCATCTTTCCCTTGCACTTCCAGGAACAACTTAAGCTCTCCCCGAAGTTCAAACACTCGATCCACAACATTGCCCTTGGAAAGCCAGCGCACTTTGGAGTAAAAGAGGAGGGCCTCATGCTCTGAATCCATATCTCTACAAAGGTTCTGGAAAAAGCGAGAGTTCAGATCTCCAGCTTTCACAAAGTTGACACATTTGACCACTGCCTCCAGGATCTTGCAAAGTTCACCAGGGAGGGTTTTCGACGCCAGTGCAAAACGATGGATCACACAATGGATCCCCTTGGCATTCGGAGCTACTTCCTTGACACGCTTCTGGAACACTGATTTTGATCCCAGCATCGCCGGAGCCCCATCCGTACAGACTCCACAACAATTTTCCCAGCTGATCCTGTTAGCTGTGAAGAAAGAAGACAGCTTTTCCATCACATCTACAGCTGGTGTGGTGGTCTCAAGCTGTGTACAGACAGATATTCCTCCTTGATGTCACACAAGAAAACATACCTAACAAACACGAGTAGCTGTGCACAAGAACTCACGTCCGTTGATTCATCCAACTGTATTGCAAACATACCAGTTGGAGATAATTTAATCTCCTGTATCACTTTTTCCTTTATGTCATCTGACATTTCATTAATTCTCCGTTTCACTGTATCGTTTGACAAGGGAATTTGTTGAATTTTACGTTCACTTGCCTCTCCAAGAACCCGTTTGACCATTTTTAAAGCACATGGCTTAATTAAAGTTTCACCAATTGAATGGGGCTTCTTTTGCTTTGCTATTTCGAGGGAAACCTCGTATGATGCCTCAACTACACTTACGGTCTGTTGTTGGAAGGCACCACTCTCGTCCAGTCTCCGTTTTCCCAAACTCCATTCATGGCGCCTGAAGAAATCGGTGTATTTCTCCGCATACTGTGGATGGATCATCATCAGATGATGCTTCATCATAGAATCGTTCACTTCTTCAGGGGTGAGTACAGACTGTACTCACCCCTGAAGATGTGAATTACAAGAAAGCGCTTGGGAACTTCGTGTTTTCTTGTTTCCTTGTGGTTATCAACATATACCTGGATCACGCGCACCTACAGTGATTTATTTGCATTTATATATATATATATATATATATATATATATATATATATATATATATATATATATATATATATATATATATATATATATATATATTCGAAATTTCTAGTTCAAGATATACTGGAGTGTCTTATTTTCCCATTAACGCTCTTGACAAGGTATTACAAGTTTTATTTGGATTTGGAAGCATTTCTTTTGTTTGACTTGGGATGTAACCATTGGCAAGACAATTGAAATTTACACCATTGTATTATATCTTGAGTGAGTGTTTTAAGTTCAATAACACAAGTGCTTTGTTGTAACCGTATTTTACACTTATGATTTCGAAACAATTTTATCAAAATATTGAGAATCTCCTTTGCAGAGTACTCAAGTTGGCAGAACACTTGGCTGGCAGCCAACACATTCGCACATGTTATGATGTTAAGTGCTATTTTTGATCTGGCGGCAGTTCGTAAAAACCTAATTGATTTTTCATTACTTTCACGTTTGCTCTCACTGATTCGTTTTAAGACTTGCATAATAAGATCGATACTCCGTCGTAGCTTGAGCTTTTCCTCATAAGAATTGCGATTGGTCAGTCCGAGAGTCAGCTAAACCTAATAAACACTTATGATTGGTTGGTCCGAGCTTCACATGTCACAGCCCCATGTCACTGCAGAAGGGTGTTGCCAGTCAGAGCTTCAACTGTCACAGCCTAGTGTCACCGAAGAAGGATGATGATTGACGCTACTTCAACTATCAGATACTGATGTCATTTGAGATGGTTTTAACTGATTCTTAAAGAGGATCATTGGTTGTTCATTTCTGTCGCTCTAAAATGATTAAATTATTATTCATCGACCAAAGTTGTACCTTTTTTAATTGGTTCGCAATATTAAAAATATTATAAAATGTCCTTTGTATATAACATACTTCATAAGGTGATATTTGATAGAAATTATGCCTTGGCATCTTCAGAATCAATACGGCGACACATAATCCACTATTGTGGTTTTTTAAAACAATATGAAGCAACAATATAGCCTATTTGGGCAATCATGTTATATATATGTATATATATATATATATATATATATATATATATATATATATATATATATATATATATATATATATATATATATATATATATATATATAGTCATTTAACTATAATAGTTAT
Source organism: Homarus americanus (assembly GCF_018991925.1). Classification (NCBI taxonomy): domain Eukaryota; kingdom Metazoa; phylum Arthropoda; class Malacostraca; order Decapoda; family Nephropidae; genus Homarus; species Homarus americanus. The sequence continues at coordinate 2,052,604 of NW_024722610.1, read as the reverse complement.
GTATCCTGAGGCGACAAGACAGGGTACATGGTATTTACTGCAGTGTTTGGCGTATATTTTATCCTTGGTCAATAGCATAAAGTCATGTCATTTCAGTTGAGAATCCTTTTGTATAAAAAAGTTTAATCATAATACCACGATTTTAGATAACCATAGTTTAATATAAAGTAACGAGCACAAGTGTACAGAGTCAGAAGACGGCAAACAAGAACATAATTCCAACACAGTCGCTTTTTAGAACACATGGAGACACGCAGTGAAGACTATATGCACCATCACACGACAATCATGTCAACACATCCAAGCCCTTACGAGTGACGAGAAGGAGCTGCTCCGGCTTTCCATCTTGTTTGTATTGACGGAGGACTCAACACGTATGCTTGACCAAACCTTCAAGAGGATTAAGATATCAGGAGCAGAACTTTTATGATGCAAGCGTTGGCTGAGAGGGAGTCGGAACGTAGTGAGAAATTCTCGGGGTTTTTGTGCTTTGAGCCGAACACCACTGGTTCATAAAGTTGTGACGACTATTTAATTATGGGTGTGATTAATGTAGTCATGTAAATAGCTTCCGGTTGTGAATACAAACTGTGACACGTTTAAATGACCATACAAATATTTTTATGGATAATTATATCGGTAACCGGTTTAAGGTAGAAATTCTAGTGCGTTGAACGAAAACTTATGATATTGTGAGACACGGATGAAACCAGATAAGTAACGCCAAAGTTTTTATTTACCTGTGTTTAATCAAAAGCGTAGTAAGTCAGATTGTATGATAATTTGGATATAGCATCACAATATATTACTGACCGTGTTGATTACCAGCCGCTTGATATTAGGTGTTAGTGTCTAGGTTTCGAGCATATATCAACATTATCCGGGCGTTTAGGATGATTTTTTTTTCTCCCATTTGCATAATATTTAAGGTTAAATAAGAATGATTAGGCTCTACCACAAGTAATCCGCGTCACTGGTTTTTCTTCCTCGTTATTACCTAGTCATTTTCTACTTCACCTTAGGATGTTGATGTAATTTATGTGACATCTTACCGGTTTAAGTTTATGCCATCCTACCTTTAAATTTGGTTAGATTTGGCTTTGTTAGGTTGGGTTAGGCTGTATTTAGGTTAGGTTAGGCTGTGTTAGGTTAGGTTAGGTTAGACAGCTAAGATTTATATATATTAGGCTAATTTTTGGCAAGACAATGTTTTATATTTAGTAAGGCTTTGTTTAGGTTAGATTAGGCAAAGTTAGATTAGTTTAGAAGAGACTAGGATAGATTAAGCTCGATTAGATTAGGCTGGATTCTTTCTATAACCAGTTAGATGGCAGCTTTGATAAAACATTGTTCCGGTTCTCATTATCATCCCGGTAGTAATCCACTGTAAACAGATCACTCACTTGTGTTAGAGGACGTCCCTCCACCTCCCTTCGTCACTCCCGGTACCCCAGCTGCGTCTCTTAGATCCATTAACTATGTGGGGTGGGCGGGGACGAGTGTGGGCGCGTGGGTATAGTCTGATTAGAGGAATGATGGGTGAGTGGATAGGACTTGGGTGATTGTTTATAGGTGGGGGTAAGTGGATAGGACTTAGGTGATGGTTTATGGGTAGGTGGATGGGTAGATAAGGTGGTATGTGGGTGGATGGATGGGTAGATATAGCCAAGGTGGTATGTGGGTGGGTGGATAAGGCCAGGGATGATAGTATGTGGGTGGTTGGGTGGACAGAATTTAGGTGTGGGTGTGTGGGTGGATAGAGCTTGAGGCAGAGTATGAGAGGGGAGAGGTAAACTATGTATTGTGAGCTCATCGGCCAAAACAAAACAATGTCCTAAGACCCACAACCTACCTGACCAGCGACCACCTTGGGCCGCTGCCACTTATACACAAATTTTTTAAGCCCTGAAAACTTTGATATTTTGTTTTATTCATAAACTGTGAGAAAATAACCGCAATGACAGAAAGCTAATATAAAACTATAAAACGTGAACATTTCATACCATACGTCCATACCACACAATAGTTTATGGACTAGACGAAGCCTCATGGAGTAGGCTATTTTGATTGAATGACTTCTAATTCCAAGAAGCATTTACTACAGTGTGTTATATATGTGTACTCCATGATGCAGGTTGTTTTTGCAATTTTGCCACGTAATGCTAGGTTTTGGTTCATATTTGGTATGACAAGATAATAAGCTATTATAATTCCTGCAGACCAATTATAAGGTACGGTTAAAATTGACTGTAATTTGCATAAATACCAAGAATTAAAGTGACTTTTGCTAACACCAGAAAATCTATAATCTCTATCTTTTAACGGAATGGCTTGTAAAAACATTGTGTGTCTGGTCGCCCCCTTGTTCATCACCTACTCTGGAAGTTCCGTTTTCAATTAATGTGATAATCTAAAGGGTCCAGTAGTTGTGTTGTATTAGTGTGCTGTTTAATCTTTATTAAATAACAAAGAATAATACAGTAGTTTTTTGGTATTTTCAATGTGAGTATACAGAAATATACAGAAGAAAACCTAATACAAAATATATATATATACGATTTCTGAGTAAGGATATTTTACTGGAGGTGACCCAAAAAAATTACTCTTTACTTTGACAAATAGTTTAACAGAGTATAATATGAGGAAAAATGTAAATATAACGCGTTTAGTATTCAATAACTCTCTAAGTACTACCCGAGCTTGTGCTGAATATTCATCTTTTACTTATACGAGAAAGTCTATAAGATAAGATGATGTAGGCGCCGCTCAAGGTTAAAAAGCAGGTTTAAAATTATATGTGGATAATCAAGTGATAGTTGAGCTTAGATAAGTATACGTCTATGAAAAGCTATTGGGGAAATTTTCTCACTATCATGAATCCAGAGTGGTGGGCGGACGTCTCTATTTCACTCTACTCTGACAGGCTGTCTGAAGATCTTGTCTCGAGAATATCAAAACGAACGATGCCTGTGGACGAATAAACTTTTCCGTCTGTATGTTTTTCCTTGAATGAGTGAGATTTTCCCTATATGAGTGAGTGAGTGAGTGAGTTTTTCCTTGAATGAGTGAGATTTTCCCTGTATGAGTGAGTGAGTTTTTCCTTGTACAGTATATGCGTGGGTGAGTGAGTGAGTAAGCTTTTTTAGGTAAAATATATGAGTGAGTGAGATGTAAAAAAAAAAAAATTTCCTACATGACCCGAAAGTTGATGACAGATATTAAGAGAAACATGCAGGGAATTATTCTCCACAACTGCATCAAATTCTAAAACAGATTAGTTAAAAGAACGAAGGAACGACATTATATTTTGAGTGTTAAAAAAATACGAAAGGGAAATAAAAATAATAAATCAGATGAAATAAAGTATTAGAAAATGGTATGAATAAGAAACATAAGGAAATGAATAATAAAACAAAAGAATGATGTTAAGAAGAGGCGTAAGCAAATAATTGAGAGAAGTAAACAGAAAACTGGTATTCAGAAAAAGACTTACGAAAATAAGCATTAACACATAAATCTCAACACAACTGGTATTAGGAAGTAACATAAATGATTAAGTAGATAAAAATAATAGAAATAAATAATGTAAAACTGATATTTGGGAGAGACAAAGTATTGACTATTTAAACAACGCGGTGAAGAAAAAAGCGGTTGAGAACGAATATATTTACTGACCTTAGCAAACATTTTATCCAAATAAACATGACTTAGAGAGAGAGAGAGAGAGAGAGAGAGGAGTGTAATCTTTCCTAAACAAGCGAATATATTTATTAATTTATTCTTAACCTCGTAAGTTGTGTTAGTAATAAGTAATGTTGAGGAAGATAGTGTTAGTTAGTGGAGGTGTGGAGGAGAGTAGTGTTAGTGGAGGTGTGGAGGAGAGTAGTGTTAGTGGAGGTGTGGAGGAGAGTAGTGTTAGTGGAGGTGTGGAGGAGAGTAGTGTTAGTGGAGGTGTGGAGGAGAGATAGCGAGGTAATAGGGGTATATACTATACATGTATATTCCTTCGGCAAGTCTGATCGTTTGGCCTTGCATGCCAAACCCTCCTGCTGACGTCACCAACTCAGTCATAACACCTGCATCGCTGCTGACGTCACCATGGGCCAAAATAATACTTCACCACTAAGGACATCGTAAAACTCCATTATAAAACCTGCACCATTTGACAGTATCATGCTCCGTCGAAACACCTGTACTGCCAGTGACATCATTAAGTCTTCACAATAAACACATTCACCTCATTTATTGTCATCAGGTTCCGTCAGTCAAAACAGTAGCACCGCTTTTGACATATTTATTCTCCGTCGTCATATCTGCATCGCTAGTGCCATCATCATGCTCCATTATAACACCAGCACCAGTATTGACATCATCATGCCCCATTATAACACCATTACCAGTGTTGACATCACCATGCCCCATTTAACACCAGCACCAGTGTTGACATCACCATGCCCCATTTAACACCAGCACCATTATTGACATCACCATGCCCCATTATAACACCAGCACCAGTGTTGACATCATGCCCCATTATAACACCAGCACCAGTATTGACGTCATCATGCCCCATTATAACACTAGCACCAGTATTGACACCATGCCCCATTTAACACCAGCACCAGTATTGACATCACCATGCCCCATTTAACACCAGCACCATTATTGACATCACCATGCCCCATTATAACACCAGCACCAGTGTTGACATCATGCCCCATTATAACACCAGCACCAGTATTGACGTCATCATGCCCCATTATAACACTAGCACCAGTATTGACGTCATCATGCCCCATTATGACACTAGCACCAGTATTGACGTCATCATGCCCCATTATAACACTAGCACCAGTATTGACGTCACCATGCCCCATTATAACACCAGCACCAGTATTGACATCATCATGCCCCATTATGACACTTGCACCAGTATTGACGTCATCATGCCCCATTATAACACCACCATTATTGACGTCACCATGCCCCATTATAACACCAGCACCATTATTGACGTCACCTCACCACACAGATCTCCAGTCACTTGTGTGAGTGTTTGTGTTTATCCATCTAACCAAGAAGCAGGATGACAGTTAGGAGTAAAACAGTATATAAAGTTCTAAGAGAGATCTACTATACGAAGCTTTGGTTGCAACTCACGTGGACTCCAGTCTCACCTCTCCATTAAGATCAGAGGCATCGATATTGAAGCTCTGTAAGGATTGGTTCCAAATCCTGATGGTTAGTTTGGGGTCTATTAAGAATGGTTACCAATACTAATGGTTAGGTTGGGGTCTAATAGGACTGGCTTTCAATCCTGATGGTTAGATTGGAGCTTACTAGGTTTGGGGTCCGTTTCAGCGATCACCCGGTGGTTGCACGAGGCTCACTCTATTCCGGGAGTTGTGTTGTCTTTGAGGCAATCCACAGTTGCAGTGTAGGCACTTGATAATCTCCATCTTGAGGTCCTGCCATCAAAGGAGAGATGCTGTGGGGAGAGAGAAGGAAGGAGGAGGAGGAGGAGGAGGAGGCGGCGGCGTCGGCGTCGTGATAAGAGATTAGCTTACACAGGCAGGGTTCCCAGAATATTCTCTACCCCTCATGAGTGTTGGATGCTCTCCTATACCCAAAATGTTCCCGAGGATTTGTGAGGATGAAGTGAGGATGACCTACGGGTTCATAAAGGAAAACAGGCGTGTATTAGGTAGGGAGTTCTCGATGATCTTTTTTGTACTGTAATCTATAACAGTACTGAGGCTTGGATAAACTTCATTGGCTGGAATTTGGTTCAGTGCAAAGTTGTTTGGTAAGATTTTGTCCATTTACCCTTTGACACACTGTATTTCCACGACGCCAGTGTCAGCCATAACTTACTGGCCAAATGACAGACACGATACAAACGACCTTATCGAACACCTCTTGAAATAGATTGTTGATGAGCTGCTGTTCCACGAGGTGCACCCGCCTAATATATTTATAAGTCAACACAATACCCGCGGAAGTTATGAGTCCGTTAAATCTTGTAGATGAATACCCTCACCTGACGTTCTAACTCGCCTTAATATTATACAACAGTTGAGATTCACGGTTCCTTAGCACCTTCGTCGGGGTGTACCTCGCGCCTACAGGGAGGTGTTGGGCATCGAGTATAATAATTGTACCCCCCAGTAACGTTGAGTCACACCTACTATAATTTAATTCCGTTGCACAATGCGGTACCATTTATCAAACCTGACGATGTGGTATGTTGGCTGATTAAGAGCGCGAGCACCTGAAGACAGAGAGAGAGGTTCAAGCTGAGCAGGTGCCAAGGTTCGAGCTGTCATCCCCACACTCATTATTTTCAAGGAGTTGTAAAGGTCGCGGTTGTCAGGAGGATTGGTACTCTAGACTGTTTGATGGTATTTGATTACCCTGTACCTTCTGGTGTTATATAAAGAGCAAGTAGGGGTTATATTTCTTTATGTTGATTAGTGGTAAGTCATATAAGTAAAAAAAGAAAATACCAGGTAATAGGTACCTTGTGACGTGCACTTCCCTCCCGTCATTCCTGTGTTAAGTTTCAAAAGGTAAAATTAGTATTTTCAAGTGCAAATATTTAACCTGGATATTTCACCATTCAGAGCAATGATGAAATATCCGAGCTCGAATTTGACTTATTGCAAATTTAATAATTATTTCTGTGTTTTTACCCTTGTCTTTAAATTTTGGTTGATATTATTTCACTGTGGGTGGTAATATACATAGAACCGACATTTGTATTTAAAAATCTACGCTACACCTCTTTTCGGAGGCGTGCAACTATCCTGCAGACATGCCGTAGTTGGCCGTAAAAATAAAACACCAACAATAACTTTATTAGCATTGTCATAATACTGTACAGGGTGATTTTTTTTCGAGAACCCTAAATAATTCCCCTACACTAAAATTATATCAGTTGGGAACCTAATGTTTTGCGTAAATGTAGCCTAATGTTACAGAAAGACGTGACATGACCCTGAAGTTATCGGGTATCACGTAATTTATCACGTGACACGTCAGTGGCGTTTATCAGTTTTCACTTAGTCACGCCAGGTAGTAGGTAGTAGGCAGCTATCAAACAGGGAGGTACTACCGCCTGGGAAGATATTGGAAACATAATGTATTATCTAATGGTAGACCCTGCTGCCATATGGCATCAAAAAAATTGTGACCAAGTCTCATTTACACACAATTGCAGGGTCTCAATTGTTTCTCATACTTTCACAACACAACATACATATTGTTTCTTACTCCTGATCTATTTTTATTTTTTTATTTTTGGGCTTCTTTATTATTATTATTATTATTATTATTATTATTATTATTATTATTATTATTATTATTATTATTATTATTATTATTATTATTATTATTATTATTATTACATTTTTGCCCTCCAGGCCCCGATGTGGGTCACTGACCTGTGCCCGGGTGCGTGCGTGAAAGTAAAAAAAAAAAACATGCTCCAGCCAAAAGCTGTGGGAAAGAATGGAAGCAGGTCAGAAAAAAATTTTGAGACGTTTAGCACAACAAGCTCACTGTTCATATTCCAGTACAAGGAAGGCGGTCAGGATACTCAAACTTTCTCCCTACAAAATTCATGCAATGCATCAGTTACTGGAGCCGGATAAAGATTATTAAAGAGAAACGTGTATCCTACTGTGAGTGGCCTCAGAGGTTCGGGAAGAGGCCAAGACAATATTTACCCGCGAAAATTGATGTTTGGTGTGGTGTAAGTCGGCAAAAAAATATTGGCCCAATTTTCTGAGGCAGCTCAGTGTCCAGTACGATCACGTGAGACAGCTAGCCAGTATCCGCGGGTGGACGCAAGAGCTGAGAGACCGGTACCGAGAGCTACGGACGGACATCCAGCACGAGAGCAAACGTCTACATGAACAAAAGTGGGCCGCCTTGGTGTGGGAGGCAGCCAACAATTACCGCGATTCTGCTGCATTCTGGAAAGGGATCAAGCGACTGATGGGTTCCACCTCCAGCACGGTCCCTTACCTGCTCGACCAAAACAACGTAAAAATATTCGAGGAAGAAAACCAAGAACAACTACATCGGCGATATTTACGAAAGATCTTTACCATTAGTGAACAGGAGAACGAGGGCTTCGACAGGGAGTTTGAGGAGGACATTTTAGGTCAGTTGCAGGACCATCAGCACCTGCTCCAGCCGCTCCCACGGACTGACTTCACTAGACTGGTGGACGGAAGCTACCTGACGGAGCGCATAGTTCCTGCAGATGTGTCAGCCGTCATAAAAGGGTTTAAAAACAAATCACCTGGTCAAAGTCACATTAACAAGAAGATCCTGGCTCAACTCCCCGACAACATGATAGAGAGGCTTGCTCATATATGCAACGCCTGCCTCGCCTCTGGATACTTCCCTAAGATGTTCAAAATCGCCGTTATTCGCCTCATACCAAAAGCAGGGAAGCCTCCAAACAAAGTCGAAAACTTTCGACCAATATCGCTGCTAGAGGTACCTGCCAAAATCTTCGAAAAAATAGTCAACAAGCGATTGCGGATGTATCTGGAGGACGAAGACGTGCATAATCCCCGCCAGTTCGGCTTCCGCCAGTACCGAGGCACATCCACCGCCATAGCTCAGGCCTACGAGCAGATCGCCAATGCCATGACTGGCCGCCTGCAGTGCAACATAGTACTGAGGGACGTCAGCAAGGCGTTTGACAAAGTTTGATACGCGGGGCTGCAGTATAAGATCATACAACTGGGGCTACCCGAAAATCTGACGCGCCTGCTGTGCAACTTCATTATGGACCGCAGAGCCAAAATCAAGATGCAAGAACATTTTGGAGAAGAACTCTCACTATCGAGCGGCGTGCCTCAGGGCTCTTGTCTCTCACCAACCCTTTATACACTCTACACGGCTGACCTGCCACCCCCAATCGTCGGCAGCGAGTACGTCATGTATGCCGACGATGTAACACAGATCGTCACCTGCCCAGGAAGGTCCACAGCAAGGATGGCGCGACTCACTGCTCGGGCAATAGAGGATATCTCGAAGTATGAAAATAAATAGAAAATAAAAACAAACAAAACGAAATTTGAGGTCTACCCATAGCCAAATTCAAGCCGGCGCCATTGATGATCGACGACGAAGAGATTGAGTACTCTAAACAAGGCAGGCTGCTCGGCCCCATCATCTCTCGGACGGGCATCATTCCCCACGTGAAGGACAGACTAAATAAAGCCAAAGTCGCCGCAGCCAAATTAAAACGTTTTAAACTGATGCCTGAGAAGATACAAGCTCACCTGTACAAGGCGCTGATGAGGCCTGTGTTGGAGTACCCATCTATACCACTCGTCACACTCGGGAAGACTAGACTACAACAACTACAGAGCTTCCAAAATAAGTGTTTGAGATCAGTCAGTGGCCAAGTGCCACCCTACCAGGAGACAGTGGAAACCATCCACCTAAGAAATAAAACAGAGGCCCTCAACGTCAGGTTCCATCGCCTAGGGAAGAAGGTTTGGGACAAGCTCCTGGACGACCCTCACATCCCAGACCACCTACGCGGGGATGACATCAACGGAGGGAGACCCCACGCCTGGTGGCCCCGGAGTCTGCCCGCACTACAACAACCCAACCCGCGACCCATCTATGTCCGCCACAGTGATCCACCTTAGATTAAAACTTAGATGATATAAATTCACATTTAACATGTTACAATCAAGTGAGTCCATAACGTAATACAGTACGATTTTAATAAACTTGTAATTGTAAAATAAATCTAGTCATTGTCTACTAAAATAACCATTGTGCAACCTCATCCTAAATCCTAGGTTAGCTTAGTTAGTCAACAAACTCTGTAATATGTAAAACAAGGGGTGTCGTCCCCCTCTGTTTAGCTCATTAAACTTCTTTTCCAACCTTTACCCCCACGACTTCTCCATCCCTCATGTCTGGCTGTGCCTTGAGCCCCAGCATGCCTTCCATCCTTTCCCCACCTAAAAAAAAAAATAATAATAATACCTGCGCCGCAACATTGCCTCGTCCACACCACAGCCACCAATAAATCACCGACACAGTGGTACGAACATGTTCGAGACTTTGTGTTGGTTACAAGTTAACAACTCGTTGCCTACCTTGTCGCCGCCGTGTTGCCAACGCATGTTTCCAACACGTGTGGCCGCACCTTCAGATTTGGTTTGGTCAGATTTTATGCATGGTTTTACCCCACAAATTCCCCGTACTGTACGATCGAAATGGTTGGTAGTGAGGGTAGGTGTCATATCTCAATAACTGCTCGTTTATTACAACTGACGGTCAGATTTGATTGAAACACCGTGGAAAAACACCTGAAAAACTTAAGTTTTGTTTGTAATTTCCATGGCGGTCCTCCGCCGAATGTAGTTATTTGCAGAAGTTAAGTAATTCTACGCAACAATGCAATATAAATAAGTTATTTAAGTAGAGCCAGTGAACGACTTTGTTTTTTTACCCCGACATGTCTCCTTGATTTGTCTGTGCACACACAAGGACCACGAGTATACAGGGATACGTCACATAGGCGCCGCAAAATGATGACTCCAGAGATGAGCAATCTTGACAACAAGTTGGGTGGCGGACACTGGTAAACACAACTGTGAGTGCTAGCTCCCAAATTTGGGATGTTTTCGAGCTTATTACATTATCTGAAGGATATATAGACTTACCTACTTGTGTATAAGGACCTGAGGATAAGATAAGTATCGTCAAGCAACTTTGGTGTTGGAACTTACTGTTTACCACACGAAAATAACTGCTCGGGGTCCCATCACTCCTGGCTGGGTGTTGTGGGATGTCAACATTGCCCCATGGAAAGTGAATTTTCGCTTAAGAACTCTACATGGAAGAGTAAAGAAAAGATAGTATTGGACGAAGTTCTTGAAGATCTTGAGTTGAGTAGTGATGAGTCTAATACGAGTGATGAAGCACAAGGGAAGTTCGAAAGTGAGAAAATACAGCTACAACAAGAGGTAGTGAAAAAGAAAGAAATTTCTAAAAGGATGAGGGAGACAAGCTGGCATGAGGACAGTGAAAGCGGAGAAGTGAGAGAGGAGAAGAGACAAAAAAATTTAGGACAAAAAACGTGTGTGGGTGGTAATAATAATGGAAATAACAGAGAGGAGATAGTGGAGAATGGATCAAGAACAGAGCAAAGTATGGAATTTGAAGGAAGCAGACAAGAACACACACAAGGTGAAGTTGGTCGTGTCAGGAAGAGATTAATTTTTGCACAGTCATGCCCGATGACCTTCCTTGAAAAATTAAAATGGGCAGTACAACTAGGACGGGAGCATCGCAGCTTTGAGCTTCTTTTGAAAGAGGCACACACAAGCCTTATCTTACAATGGGGACCATGGAGGCTGTGGAAATGATGACAACTGTTGGGTACAAGGGATTACTGATGGTTTTGCCAGAGGAGAGCGACATACTACTTGCAAAGGTAATAATCTTCAGGTACCCTGTAATACTAGATCCAGATTACTTATTGGATGACGAAAGATTTGTTTGGGTCAAGAGGCATTTAATAAGGGGAGAAGAGAGAAGCCAGGTTATTGCTCTAATGAGAGGAAAGGTTCCAGAGAAAGTGCTCATCACAGGAGCAGGGTATAGGAAGGTGGCACTATATGTGGAGGGACCAATAATGTGTCTCAAGTGTTGCAGATGGGGACATAAGGCCTGGAGCTGTCAACTGGACCCACGTTGTAGATTCTGTAGGAAGAGGCACGAATCTAGCAACTGTAAGGACAAGATCAATGCAGGAGAGAAAGGGAAGCCTTGTTGTTGTAATTGTGGTAAAACTCACAATGCTAGTTCAATTGCATGCGAGATGAGGCCACGTATGAGAAGTGACCAACAAAGGAATTATTCAGAGAACACTGAAGAAGTACGCTGTGGTTTGACAGTGACAAGACAGCAGGAGAACACACAGACAGTGGAGACAGTGATCCCTGAGAATGCCTGGCATGAAGATTCAAGAAGGATAAGGACTGCGCTTGCGGCCGGAAGAGTTGTTGATGCCAGGAACAAACAGAGTAATAAACAAGTAGCAAGTGAGAGTAGTGGTGCAGCCCTCCAGGTTAGTGATAAAACTGTGCAAGAAATTCTGGGAGAAGAGGTGCATAAGATGTTTCAGCTTTTGCAAAAGTTAGGTCAGAAAATAGAAGTGATAGGGAAAAGACTTGATACAGTGATAAATAAAGAAAGGGAAAACAAAGCTGTAAATAATGTAGAATTAGAAGGGAAAGAGGAAAGTGAAGAGCTCAAGCTTTTGAAAAATTCAGTGCTTAAAATAAGTATTAAAGGGAAGGAGAGGAAAATAAAGGATTGTGTAGTGCAGGGAGCAACAACTGAAAGTTTTAAAAATGTGTTGGTAAAGTGTAAAGATGCTGATAAAGAAAAACTTTTGAGGAAATGGGAATCTGTGCAGGAGGATTGGGCCTTCTTAAAGAATCTGATTGGAAAGGATATAAAATGTGTAAATATTAATCATGGATCTAGCTAGCCTTAAGATAATGTCCTGGAATGTTAATGGTCTACGAAATAGAGTGACAGATGCACATTACTTTACCCTTAAAAATAATATTGACATAATTACCCTTCAAGAGACTGGGGACAGGAAAGGCGACCTGCTTAAACTGTCTGGATATAAGGGATTTCATGTCTACTCAGGTGAAGGTATAAGAGGGGCCTCAACATACATTAAGAATTCCATACCAGCAGAACTAGTTGGAAGCCCGAGTAGAGTACAAGGAATAGAAAGTGTCTGTATTAACTTATATTTGAAGGAAGGAGAATTGAACATAGCAAATTTGTATATTTCTGGAGGCTGTTTTGACCACAACTTCTTTCCAGATTGCATGTTTTTGGACTCAACTTTGGCTGTAGGAGATTTTAATGCTCGATATCCAAGACTCGAAACAATGGGGAGAATTAATAGTAATGGTATAAAATTTTGGCAATTTTTACAAGATCACCCAGATGCTTACTTGTTAGGAAATGAAGTGACTCATATTAAAGGAGGAAGGTTAGACTATGCTTGCATGATAAGCAGTCAGGGAGTCCAGGGAGAATGTGAGATAATAAGGGAGCTAGTCAGTGACCATTTTGTTGTGTATGTTCAATTACCATTAGGGAAGAGACAGGTGAGATATAGGAGGAAGAGATTGAAACTAAACAAGGCTGACACAGAAGTGTTTACCCAAAATATAGAGAAATGGTACAGAAATTATACACCAGTCTGTATGGATAGCTTTTATAATGACTTAGTTGGGGAGATAGAAAGATATTTAACTAAGTCAACACAGAAAAAGATAAATGATAAGACACATGGGGCTAGGAAACACTGCTATACCAATGACAAAATGTTGAAGGGATGGACACAAATGTTAAGGGCAGCACATAAAGATTGGGTAAAGAATGGTAGAAGAGAAGAAGATAGGGAAATCTTCATGGATATAGCCAAAATATGTGGGCAGGCTAGGAAGGAGGCAAGGGAGAAATATTGGCAAGACTTTGCACAGCACATTGGGGAGAGTAAAAATCTCAAAGAAATATGGCAGGATATTAACAAAATTAGAGGAAAAAGGAGTAATTTTATTAGTCATCCTCATCCAGAGGAAGAAGCTAATAAACTGGTTGACAAATGGGCTAAAGCTGCTAGTGTTGCCTCCCTGCCTAACAGGACAATAGAAGCATTAGATGAGTGGCAAAATGAAAGAAGAAGATTTATTTCATCAGCTCTAAATATTTGTGATGTAACATGTGTAGATATTACTCAAGATGAGTTATTAAATGCTGTTAAAAAAGGAAAATCTACAGCACCAGGCGAAGATGGTGTGACTTATGAAATTTTGAACTGCTTAGTTGGTATGGAAAATAGTCCATTATTAGATTTATTCAACATGAGCTATGCAGAGGGTAGATTACCAACAGAATGGAAGAAAGCGATAGTTATTCCTTTCCCTAAGGCAACTGGTGGATACAGGCCAGTGTCTTTAACATCTTGTTTTTCCAAGATGATGGAGAGAGTATTATTAAATAGGCTTGTATATATTGTGGGGGAAAATCTATCTTGTAATTTATTTGGTTTTTTGGAAGGGAAATGTACTTCAGACTGTGTTATAAAATGTTTATCAAATGATGCAGACAGATGTAGAGTTTTTGTGGATTTACAAGGAGCATTTGATAAAGCTCACAGTGAAGTAGTTATGAATGAACTGGCTGCTCTAGGGGTATCAGGAAAGTTGTTACACTGGATAGGTGACTACTTGCATGGAAGGAGAATCTGTGTATGGTATCAGGGATGTTTGTCTGAGGAAAGAGCACTTGAACTAGGCACTCCCCAAGGGGGAGTATTGAGTCCAATGTTATTTAATGTGTTAATGAACAAGATAGCCTCACACAAATATCCCAGAGGAGTTGTAACCATCATTTATGCAGATGACATCTTATTTCAAGGAAACTCTGTAAAAAAATTTGCAGATTGCATTAAATAATTTTAGTGTTCTTTCTCAAAAGATGGGCTTAGTTATCAATGAAGAAAAAACCAAGTGTGAATGTAAAGGAAGAGGAACTGAATCCGTTTTTCTAAATGGAAAAATTGTTGAGAAAGTGTCAATGTATAAATATTTAGGAATGTATATTGGCTTTACTAGTGAAAGTAAAGAGGCAGAAATACATCATGTCCTCACTCAATGTAGAGCAAGATTACAGCCCTTGAAGGCTCTAGCATGTTGTGGTAAAGGTGCTGGGGTACCCATACTGAGAATGATGTATATTTCTACCATCAGATCACTTATAGACTATGCAGCACCTGTCCTCTCTTGTACTGGTGAAGGAAGGCTACGGAAGCTTGAGATCATGCAAAATGAAGCAATGAGAATAATTTTAGGGTGTCAAAAGAATGCAATGATTGAGATAATGAAAATGGAACTAGGTTACAGAGCATTTCACAGAGGGTCAATGAAATTAATACAGTTGCAGCAGTTCGATTAATGAGAGGGAACAGTGGGGGTAAATTTGTACAAGATATAAATGATGGTTTAAAAGATAAAAGGACCTTCTGCAGGCAAGGCAAGAGAGGATACATGAATGGATTAGTAAATATTATTAAAAAATGTAATCTGGCAGACTGGTGTACAGCTGTTCAGAAGAGTTGTAAGAATCCACCCTGGGAAGAACGAGAAGTAGAGTTAGACATAGTGCCTCTCACAATGAAGAAATCATTACATGAACCAGGACAGTTAAGGGCTTTATATGGGAATAAGATTAGTAATTTGCCTAAAATAAACACATTGCATGTATATTGTGACGGTTCAGTTATGTCAAATGGCAGGGCAGGGTGTGGGATCCTTATAAGACAGTACACAGAACAAGGAAATGATGACATCAAAATTGGACTTCGGTTGAGCAGTTTTATATCATCAACACAAGCTGAGTTATATGCAATCTTAGTAGGATTGGAAAATGTTGTAAATATGTATAAAGATGCATATTTTTTTTGTTGATAGTAGGGCAGCTTTGGATTCTTTGAACAGTGGGAGTCCAGTCTTTGAACACATTATTGGTTCATGTAGAAAATTAGTAAATACAATAAGGAAAAATGGCCATAATGTTCAATTTGTATGGGTCCCTTCACATGTAGGCATTGGTCTTAATGAAGCAGTAGATATAATAGCAAAAAGAGCCACGGAAAAGGCCGAGATCGACATAATATGGACTAAAACCTTGAAACAATTAAGGAGCAAATTACGGAAAATACAATCAATAGAAGATAATTTCAAAAGGAATGAAATATACGAGAAAAGTGAAACAATGAAACATTACCATCATGTTCTCATGAACACAAAATTTACATATGGGAAAGATAGGAGTAGGTGGAAAGATTCAGTGTATATGAGGTTAAGATTAGGATATAAATATTATTGGGAACTTGGAGCTGAGAGAAGTGAACAGGATAAAGAATGTAGAGTTTGTAGAACATCCAGATCCCATACCCTGCCACATTATATACTGGAATGCCCATTGCTTAATGTATATAGAAATGCCCATATAAATAATGTCCCCATGCAAATAGAGTGGATGTTTAAAAATAGGAAAATAGATGAAATATTAAAGAAATATAGAAATTTTGCATCTATGTATGTATGTATATTCCCCCCGTAATTTTCAAAATTTAAGTTAAGAAAAATACTGTATAATTTCCTATAGAAAGGTGTTTAACCGTGCCAGTTGAAGCATCTAGAATTGTGTTTGTTTTGCAGTGATAAGCGACTATACAGTATTATACGAGGTGTTACGAAGACGGAAATTGTTGGTTTGAATATTTTTTTTATATCGTACGTATTTAGTCCTTGGTAACATTTGAAGTCACAGTATTATGATGTAAAATGCGTCAGCAGTTAAACAACCAAATGCTGACGAGTTAATGGTGTAGCTAGGAATGGATGGCTGAGTTGAATTTATAACTGATTATCAATAATGTCGTAACTATTGTCACAGGTGATTCTGATCTATTTTGTATGGATCACCTGAAGAATTTCCATCCCAGCCTATTTCACTTTTTTTTTTTACGGGCATTAGCCCACCCGAGCACAGGTCATTTTTAATGGCCCACATCAAGGCCTGGGGGGCGAAAATATAATAAAATAACAATAATAACAATTATGATGATGATGATGATGGTAATAATAAAATACAAAATAAAAATTATAATACAATAAAATAATAATACAGAATTATGCAAACTATAAATAATAATAATAATAATAATAATAATAATAATAATAATAAAGAGCCACAAATAAATACAAAAATATAACAAAAAATATCAAGAAGAGAAATGATATTTGTTTGTTGTTGTCAAAGCAAGAGAAACAATTGTGACCCTGGTGCTAATATTTTTATCCCTCTAGTCTAATATGTGGTTAAAAAAAATGTTCATTGGAAGATTTTTTTTAAAATTTGTTGTTGAAAATTATTAGAATATCCTAAGAAAACTGGTTACGTGTACAAAATATTCATAATTTGTTATATTACAGATTGGCTACAGGATAAAAAAAAAGTGGATTTTCCCGCGGTTTACAAGACTCCATTATCACTAGATTTGTCTTCATTGGCCCTCATCGTGAGCAATGGATTTGCTTGACGTCATCTTGGCAGCTGTGTAAGTAGAAACTACCTTGATTTTTTTCTTCACCAGTGTGTCAGGCAGAAAACTGCTGAATGTTGTTCATATCACGATAGAAACATAGTAAAAATTTTAGGAATTCTGCACCAACATTATTTCAATTAATCATGTGCGAGGAAGCAGGGCGACCTTCCTCTTGTACCTTAACACCCGTGATTTATGTTTTTTTTTTTGCCTTCCATAGTCTGCTGGAGGAGGCTTGGGAGTACTATCCATTCGTGCATACGTCTGTGCGTCGGAACTGTAAACGCTTTTATCTTGCACTAAAGTATCAAATTTTAAGGCATTGCAGCCTTGTATGGGTCTTTGGGATATGTTCGATAGTTAATAATTTTTCTGCCTGTATTGGGGAACCCGAATAGGTGATGCAGTAACTCGACAAATAGGAGTTTATTATGGTGAAATTCTCTGTGAGGTGTAACCGAACAAGTTCAGCAATCAGTAATTTCCTAACTAATTGGGGGAATTGTGGTCTATTTGCACTACGTTTTGTGTTTTGGAAAAGTCGGGCCATAATTAAGATTGTGTTTTAGGCTACATGTGATTCAGATACACTGGGTGGTTTTTTTTTTAATATTCAAAATAGATCCCAGGCTACAGTTGGAAGTAGGCATATTTATAGTATTTGTGACGCTGATGTAAAAGTAAAAGTTGGTCCTGACGTTCTCCTAGGGCCTTTCCGTACACAAGAAGGCCACGTGGCCGGCAACACGCTGGACCGCCCTCAATTTCCCAACTAAATAGTTAGGTACCCATTAACAGCTGGATGAACTGGGGGTGTCCTGGGCGCTTACCAACAATCTTAAGGACAGAAGGCGATTGATGTAAATTTTTGTGGACATGCTGGAGACAACTTGCCGGGATTTTTCGGAGGTCTGAAATTAAATTATGCATTTAACGTCTTTTCAGTTTATTACATTCTAATTGTGCCATATCGGACGTCTAATTTTTAGAAACGTGTATAAATTTGTCAATATTGTCTCTCGTTTCCCTATCGTAGCAGGTATAGTACGACCTGCTACACACACTGATTGCGGTTATTAACTGTTTATGGTTGGTGTTATCTCCATAAGGAGTGATGTAAGCGGTGGTTCTGGTCATTTACTGTTTTTGTCGGCAGCTTCTCAATGATGATGTTGATGTACACAATGATTTTGGTCATTTACTGTCTTATAACGGCAGCCCCTGTCGTGGGAACACAAAGGAAGCGCTACTTGTTCATTCATTGCGTGTCTCCTCTGAGGTGTGCGTGTCATGCCCTCTCATAAAAATAAATAATACTGGTCCACATGGAGGCCTTTGAGCACATCAAGGCATAAGAGTTCAGAATTTGTTTATTTTTCACCTTTACCATTATCATAATTACTTTTATTATTATTGTTTTTATGGGATGGACTTAGTGTAACGTATACAGTATTGCAGTCGACAGTATTTCATATAACTCTTTGCCTGAATAAGACCTAATCATAAAATTTATGGGAATCATCCTTTCATTTTCAAGTAATAAAAGTTGAAGTGAAACTGAGTAGAGGCGCATGAATTTTGTAATCCCTAAGGGCTGGAAAATCAAGCAAGGCTGCAACTATCCAATTGTCTGGTGACTTCTGAGAACACTAGATAACCCTCGGATTATTTGCTTTATTCCTCCAATATTATGTATTAGTTTTGAAATTGCTTTCAGGTTACTGGCAGCCAAATTGCTTGCTGGGGCCCTGAGATTGTGTATTTGTCCCAGAGACTATATACGGGATACATATTGAAGTCCTGGAGGTTGTTACTGGTTCCTGAGTTTGTTTGTAACCCTGGACGCGCTACCTTGATGGTGGTGCATTAGTGTACTGCTTGGAGGTTCCTCCCTCTTGCCGACAAAATTGCATGTTTGTGGTCTTGTAGTGTTTGAAATTCAGCTACTGTCAGGTTTGTGCTTGATTGTGGGGCCAAGTTTCTTATTTATTTTATTTTTTTGTTGAACAGGTCTATTATTGTTTTGTGGGATCGAAAGAGTTTGTGGGATACAAACATTGATTAGGATGAAAACAAATGCTGTACACAGAAGCCATAAAAAACGTAAAGTTTATTAGAATTAATGTGACTTCTTCATACACGATTTGGTAGCAAGTACGTCGTCTTCAGAGGTCACGACGCATCACGCCTAAGACAATAACCGTGGCTGGCTCTGTGTACGTGACAGGGAACATGGAACACTCGTAAACATTATATCATCATCTTAACCTCCACATATGCGTGTTTGTAATCCTCGACATGTGTTTATATGATTTCATTTGTTTTCTCAACCACGAAAAAATAAAAATCGATTAGGACCATTGTATATAAAACTGCGTCGAACCAGAGTGAAAGAATTCAATATAAAGCAAACGGTCTGGTCTTGACTTTGCGGGGTTGTTGGTTTAAATCACCCTGACAGATTTTTGTATTGGATGGGAGATACATTGCGTGTCTCGCCAAACAGGTGTAGGAGGAGGAGGACACTGGCGGCAAGTGCTCAAGGCTCTAACTGAAGTCATGCTCAGAGTATCAGCAGAGGTACTTGACTGACAGATAACATGGGTGCTGACGACCGCTAGGACCCATGGAGAGGGGATGAAAGACCGTGGCAGGGAGGCGTAATATATATACCTTGCCAAGAGACCCTCATGGCTGGGTTGAGCAGACACACGTAAAGGAGACTTAACTGCCACATACTGGCTGAATTGTCACCTCATCTCCCACAGATATTTCTTAATGTTTTTCCCCCTTTTCGTGCCTGGTGATGATGGTGCTGTTTTGATGATGCGGTGACGTACGATATTTTATATACAGTGACGTGTACAGTGTGTGGTGACGTATGACGTACAGTGTGTTATGGTGGGTGTGGTGACAAATACCTGTAGTATGTAATGTGTGTGGTGACTTGTACAGTGTTTAGTGATAAGTGTGGTGAAGTATACTCTGTGTAGTGATGTGTGTGGTGACGTGTAGAATATATAATAGAGAGACAGAGAGAGAGAGAGAAGAGTGATAATCGATATTTTCTCATGTCCGGGCAGTCGTTTGTATTGTAATTGATACAGGGGCAACAATGCCTCACTGGTTGTTGTTGACATTCAATACACCTCTTCATAATACGAGTCGTAGCTGCGGACGGGCTCAGGCTATACCAGACTGTCGAGTGAAGCCGCCAGATAATCCTGCCAAAAACGTACGATTTCGTGCTTTTGGGGGGAGGAGGTCCTTCACAAGTACTGCTGACTGCACCACACAGCTGAGACAACCAGTAAACAACTCGGCGACCAACAGCTGAGAGGACGATTATGTTACTCTTTTCACATTTCTGATTGTTGGCTGGAGGGCAAGCACCGGCTGGCACCTTGTTAATGTTAATCACTAGCCTGTTCATCCCATACTGTAAACGGAGGCGGCGTCGAGGGGGAGGGGATTATCTCCTGAAGGCTGACGCTCCCTCACAAGAACTCCCGAGACACGTAGCGGCTCACCTCGCACATACACACACTAATCTTTACGACGACCCAGCAAAAAGAAAACGACTCTACATATCGCCTTACTGCTCGGTGTGGCGATGGTGGTGGGTGCTGGTATGACACTGACGGTGGTGGCTTTGATATGCGTGATGGAGATACTGTTTGTTATGGTGATGATGCTAGTGGTGGTGATGGTGCTAATGGTGGTGGTGATGATGTTAATGCTTGGTGGTGATGCTGGTAATGATGGTAATGCTTGGTGATGATGATAATACTCGGTGTTGATATTAGTGTTGATGGTGATAAAACTTGATGATGGTGTTGATGGTGCTTGGAGGTAATGCCCGGTGAAGGTGATAAGGCTTGGTGGTGGTGATGGCAGCACTGGTAAAGGTGACTTAAGCTTCATGTGTTAAGAGGGGACTATCCAACCTTCATTAAAGGCAGTGAGATGATGGTCTGGTCTAAAGTCATAAAAGACGTCTTGTTGTGGAGGCATCAGAGAAGTCAAACTAATCTCAACTACAACCGAATATTCATGATAAAACACTGGATTTAGTTGGGTTAGGTTAGGTTAAATTGTGGTGGGGCTAAATTAAGTTAGATTAAAGCGCGGTTAGATTAGGTTAAATTCAGTTTGGTTTCGTTAGGTTAAATTAGATTAAGTCAAGGGTTAGTGAGGTTAATTTAGGTTTGGTTTGAATAGGTTAGGTTAGGTTAGGTTAGATTAGGTTAGGTTAGCTTAGATCAAGTTAAGGATTAGTTAGGTTAGGTTTGATTTTGGCTTCTTAGATTACCGGGTCCGTGTGTTGGTGAGTCTCGGCCATAGATGGAGTTACCTGCCAATTAATAATATACATCGTTAGTTCATTGTTTAAAGTACGAGTAACCAGTGTGTTGTAGTCTTGTAGTGTAAAAGGTACTAAGGTAATGGTGCATATCTTGTTTATTCTCCCTTCACCCACCTCCCCTAAACACGACCCCTATCTTAACCTAACCTAACTTAATATAACCTAGCCTAATCTAACCTAACCTATCTTAACCTAACCTAACTTAATATAACCTAGCCTAATCTAACCTAACCTATCTTAACCTAACCTAACTTAATATAACCTAGCCTAATCTAACCTAACCTATCTTAACCTAACCTAACTTAATATAACCTAGCCTAATCTAACCTAACCTATCTTAACCTAACCTAACTTAATATAACCTAGCCTAATCTAACCTAACCTATCTTAACCTAACCTAACTTAATATAACCTAGCCTAAACTAACCTAACCTATCTTAACCTAACCTAACTTAATATAACCTAGCCTAATCTAACCTAACCTATCTTAACCTAACCTAACTTAATATAACCTAGCCTAATCTAACCTAACCTATCTTAACCTAACCTAACTTAATATAACCTAGCCTAAACTAACCTAACCTATCTTAACCTAACCTAACTTAATATAACCTAGCCTAATCTAACCTAACCTATCTTAACCTAACCTAACTTAATATAACCTAGCCTAATCTAACCTAACCTATCTTAACCTAACCTAACTTAATATAACCTAGCCTAATCTAACCTAACCTAAACCTAACCTAACTTAATATAACCTAACCTAACCTAACCTATCTTAACCTAACCTAACTTAATATAACCTAACCTAATCTAACCTAACCTAATTTAACCTAACCTAACCTCATCCTCTCCCTGCCTTTGACCATTTTAACTATCTCTTGTGTCATCACCTCACGCCAACCCTAAACTTATTCCTAAGTATCCCAATTTACCCCAATATCTCCGCCTAACCTCGTCCCTCACCTTATCCTTAACCATCCTACCTAACCTAACCTAAACCCTACTTATCTTACCGACCCTCAACCCTCTAAGCAGACCCCGATCACTCTACATGACCCCAATTACTCTACTTGACCCCCAATCGCTCTACTTGACCCCAATCTCACTACCTAACCTAACCCAACCTCATTTCTCCCCCGTCTCCTTCACTCTGCTTACGGCCACCCTCACCTGCCCCTCCAACTCCCCTCATCGCGTCCCCCCAGATAACACCAGCAGACATTAGCTGCTCTTGAGAACGTCTCATCTCGAGGTTATAAATTTACCATTGGTTAGAGATCATCAATTCCCATCTTTACGACACGCATTACGTCACAGCGAGGTCCCCATTACATTAGTCCATCATTCCCCAAGCGTCATCGTCATGCGCAGTTCTGTAGCATCACGCGGCGAGTGTCACTGTCATGCCCCGAGAGTCATCGCCGTGTATCGAGTTGATTGATACTAGCGATGGTGAGAGAGTGTAATGTCATGATCCTGAGAGCTTCCACGGTGGGTCTCATTTTCCTCCTGGTCACTGCCACTAGAATGCGTCACGAAGCAAAAGGTTAAAACGTTTGTATAAATTTCAGAGGACTTTATAGGACGTGTGTAAGTGCACCTACCTATATCTACGTGTGCGTGCATGTCCTAAATCAAACACGTCCTGAAATGTACCTTTTTATGGTAAAATTGTTCTTCAATATCGGCTAACAAGTAACACGGAGCTAACTTTACCAGAATGTGATGTCAATTCACTTTTCATTAAATTTCATAAAAAAAAACCTCTTGATTTAACAGGAAAAAAATGAATGTTTTAGATTACACGGGTTATGTAATGTCTGTAAAAATGGTTCGGGATTGACGTGTGGTTTGTTTTGCCTGGCGTGTTGACCCCAGTACGCAAAACTGTGCCTTCATACCTTGTTTGTGTTGGCCTGAGGTCCTTATAACTCAAGCGTGGTGGTGTTGGGAGAGCTCATAGCCAGGATGTGTGTATGTCGTTGTCTGGCGTTTAGTTCTCGCTCTGGGGGTAATCTGTTTATGGTTTACAATGATTCTATTGTAGTTATTAAATATTCTGGTTTGTGGTTTGTTTTTGCATTCTTTGTTTAATCATTTGTTTACTTGTCTGTGTCCACGTTTCATTCGTCTGCAACTCAAATATGTAGTAGTTTTCTGTTGTGTGGCGTCACCATGTTTCTAGTAATCTCATTTGTGTGGCATCCTTCCGTATGTTCCAAAACCTGACCTGCTTCTGTTGCTTTGATATATTACACACCAGGACATCATTTGTGTTGCCTTGATAGATACCAAAATATCATTCGTATGTGTTGGTATCATAAACGTATTCAAAGATGTCAATTGTGTGTTACTGTTATATGTATCAAGATGTAAGTTGATTGATTCTCTCATGTATTCAGGAAACCCAGTAAGATATTTGACACTTGTATTGGAGGCTTTTGTTACACTGTTGTGGGAAAGATATATTGACGGTGGTACAGCTCGATTTTATTACCCATAAGGACCTAAAATACAAGAAACCAATTTAACTGGTTTTGGAGGCCCGAATTCAAATAGGCTTGGATAAATGGGCTCCAGTCCCAATAGGCTTGGATAAATGGACCCGAATTCGAATAGGCTTAGATAAATAGACCCCACTTCAGGCCTCCAAATTAACGTAACCTAACCTACCCATACATCAAGCCTGTAGGGGTATGGTTCTTCTTCTAGTATTAGCTCCTACAGTAAGCTGGTGAGGATATAGTCACAGTGCTATTATGAGCTCACACGACAAAGCCTTGGGAATGCAGTTACATTGTTGGTAGTAGCTCCCAGTTCATGCCATTGGGATGTGCTTAGATCACCAGTACTTCGTGGGTGGTGGAGAGCCTGGAGGGTAAATATTGTGGCTGTGGTGGAGTATGGTGTTAGAGCTTTGAGGAAGAGGCTGGAGGGTAGTGTTGGTGCTGTGAGGGAGAGGATAGTGTTGGGGCTGTGGTGGAAAGGCTGGAGGGGTAGTGTTGGGGGCTGTGAAGGAAAGGCTGAAGGTTAGTGTTGGGGTCTGTGAGGGAGAGGCTGAAGTTTAGTGTTGGGGGCTGTGAGGGAGAGGCTGGAGGGGTAGTGTTGGGGGCTGTGAGGGAGAGGCTGAAGGTTAGTGTTGGGGTCTGTGAGGGAGAGGCTGAAGTTTAGTGTTGGGGTCTGTGAGGGAGAGGCTGAAGGGTAGTGTTGGGTGCTGTGAGGAGAGGCTGAAGGTTGCTGGGTGTGTCTGTGAGGAGGCTGAAGGTTAGTGTTGGGGTCTGTGAGGGAGAGGCTGAAGGTTTAGTGTTGGGGGCTGTGAGGGAGAGGCTGAAGAGGGGTAGTGTTGGGGGCTGTGAGGGAGAGGCTGAAGGTTAGTGTTGGGGGCTGTGAGGGAGAGGCTGAAGGTTAGTGTTGGGGTCTGTGAGGGAGAGGCTGAAGTTTAGTGTTGGGGTCTGTGAGGGAGAGGCTGAAGGGTAGTGTTGGGTGCTGTGAGGGAGAGGCTGAAGGTTAGTGTTGGGGGCTACGGTATATCCGGTGTGTATCGTCAGTAGGTAGACTTATGACGCCACTGTGAAGAACTAATGAGAATAGTGTTGATGATATGCCAAAACATCGCATCTCGCGCCGCTGGTAGTCAGGGGCGAGGCGCGGCTAAAAGTTGCCCCTCTGTGTAAACTAACTGCACCAAGAAGAGTTATGACGAGAGACGAGATACGGAGAGAAAACTGTGGAATCTTAAATAATGCCAAATGAGGTTAAAGAACGTCGTGAGTTGTAAATATCTTGGATTTGTTTTTGTTTTTTGGAGGCAACGCATTTTTTTTAGTGTTGATGAAAGTGCGTGTTGATAAATTAAGTCAAATAAGTGTGAAATGGCTTTTAGATTTTTTTTTCGGTTCTCCATTTGTAATTTGTTTGTAAAAGTTTGATATATTAAATAAGGATAAAAACACGTCATACTGTATTGTTATTTGGAGGTTACATTGTTTTTTATTATTAAAACTACATTGACAAATACATTAAAGAAATTGTGAAGTAAAAACACCTTACTTGTTTTTTGTTTTTTATAATATTTTAATTTTCGGGGAAGTTCATGTTAAATAGTATACAGAAGGATTGTAAAATACTGATAAAAAATAATAGTTTTATAAGGATAATATTTTACTTAAAATTTATAAAGGTTTATCGACATTGAATTGACTTAGCTCTTTTTTTTTTTTAGCTATTATTCGTTATTTCTCAGAACGTGTAATACCATGTGAGTCTTAAGAGCCTCGTTGACGGGAAAGTGACGAACGACTTCTCAAGAGGCTACATAACTTTTCGTGTTGATATAAAGGTGATGTATGACTCGAGGGGTTGAAATACGTGCTACTGTAGAGGATGAAATTCGTGTTGCCCAGGAGATCACGTGTGAGATTTTCGAGATTAGATAGATAGATACCGTAGATAGACAGGTATTGTAGATAGATAGATAGATAGATAGATACTGTAGATAGATAGATATAGATATTTAGATAGGTAGATAGATAGCACTGTATACAAAGCCTTGGGTATGCATGGAGCCAGTGTGGTCGGCACTGCACTTCTCCGCCTTGTTAAAATTAGGTACCCCTTTACAGCTGGGTGGACTGGGAGCGCTCCGGGGTCAAACCAATGACCCTTAAGGCAGGGGGCAAGAGTTGTATCCACTCGACCTCCTCACTCGATAAGACAGTAAATGTTGGAGAATAAAAATAACTGTCTAGCGAGCATTGGTAGGAAACGACGTGTGTTATATAATATAGCTATTCTGTCTCATCCCGTCCGTCCGTCCGTGTGTGTGTGTAATGGTACGTTTTTTTGGTTGACAGTACCTTTTTGTGTATTACATGTTCTTAAGTACATAATATACAAGAAATATGTCTGTGATGATTTAATGATATGAGGTTTGTTGAAAACTGACTATTAATGTCGTTCATCCTCACTTGCTGCTCTAAAAGACTGACGTTTATTTTGGAATGTAAGTTGAATTTTCGGTGCTTGTGGCTGCCTTACACCCACCTGCATTGTCTCGTTGGGGGAAAATATATAAATCAAGTTGATGTTTGTGAGAAGGTCTTTGTGTTTGTGGTGCTGTTAATGTATCAGTCCAGTGTTATGTACAGTTCGGTCACTCTCACTGTCCATCAGGGCCCAGAGTCTCTCAGGCTCGTAAGTTAAATTTTCTGCTAGCTATAGATGTAAGAACACCTCTGATTGGCTGAATCCTTTAACTGACGATGTAAAAACACATCTAATTGGCTCATTCCCCTAACTGAAGACAAAGAATAATTCTAATTGGCTCATTCCCTAACTGGGGATGTAAAAACACCTCTGATTGGCTTACCTAAACGACACAGAATTTTTCAAAGGCTGGAGTTGTAATAATTAATTAAACTACCTCTCATAAGCTAAGGTACACAGGTGGCACTGACTAATAAAAGCAATATACCATTATGAACGATAACATGCTTATAAACGTTCCCTTATTAACGAGAACATGTGTAAATATCCCCTTATGAACGAGAACATGGGGTAAATATCCCTTATTAACGAGACCATGTGTAAATATCCCCTGAGTAACGAGAACATGTGTAAACATCCCCTTATTAACAAGAACACAGGAGTAAACATCCCTTTATTAACAAGAACACAGGAGTAAACATCCCTTTATTAACAAGAACACAGGAGTAAACATCCCTTTATTAACAAGAACACGTGAGTAAACATCCAAGAACTAAACATCCTTTAACTAGAACACGTGAGTAAACATCCTTTATTAACGGACACACAAACATCCCTTTATTAACAAGAACACAGATAAACATCCCTTTATTAACAAGAACACAGGAGTAAACATCCTTTATTAACAAGAACACGTGAGTAAACATATTAACAAAGAACACAGGAGTAAACATCCTTTATTAACAAGAACACAGGGTAAACATCCTTTATTAACAAGAACACAGGAGTAAACATCCGCTTTATTAACAAGAACACAGAATTAAACCATTAACAAGAACACAGGGTAAACATCCTTTATTAACAAGAACACAGGGTAAACATCCCTTTATTAACAAGAACACGTGAGTAAACATTCCTTTATTAACAAGAACACAGGAGTAAACATCCCTTTATTAACAAGAACAAGGAGTAAACATCCCTTTATTAACAAGAACACGTGAGTAAACATCCCTTTATTAACAAGAACACAGGAACACAGTAAACATCCGCTATTAACATCATCCTTTATTAACAGGAGAACACATCCCTTATTAACAAGAACACGGAGTAAACATCCTTTATTAACAGGAACACAGGAGTAAACATCCCCTTATTAACAAGAACACAGGAGTAAACATCCCCTTATTAACAGGAACACAGGAGTAAACATCCCCTTATTAACAGGAACACAGGAGTAAACATCCCCTTATTAACAGGAACACAGGAGTAAACATCCCCTTATTAACAGGAACACAGGAGTAAACATCCCTTTATTAACAAGAACACACACCCCATTATACACGAGGATGTAAACAAACCCATAACAGTATCAAGGTGTAGCAGGTCTGTGGAGCCAACTAGCGCGGGTACTCAGACATGCGGTCGTCTTTGGCTGGGATCTTTTTTCCTTACTGGCATTAGAACAAACGCCTCCGACAACTGGTTCGCCTCTTATCAAGTCTAAGAAGTGATGAATGTTTTCAAGTACTCACCCGAGACGTGGCAAAGCCTATCATCCTCCAGCATCTTTACTTTATTGGACGCCAGTGGGTGATGGAGTGCCACGGTGGCGTCCTCCAAGGGGATAAGCTCCGTCCCTCTGATGTTTTGCGGTCGAGGACGAGGTTTTGATTTCCTAGATACATTATTAATGTTTTGGTGTACTCGGTCTGTTTGTCAACTAGTTAACACACTGGCTTCTGCACAATAATTCCTGTCCTACACGTCATGTGGGCTTGACGTTCGTTCAGTATTATCACAGGCGGTTTTATTTATTACTGCTTTGATTTACTGTCTGTCTGTCCATTGGTAAACACTTTGGTTTCTGGACAATACCTTCTATCCTACACATCATTGGGTTTAGAATTTGATAATTTTAGTAGATACTTTTTTATTAATGCTTTGGTGCACTTTGTCTGTTGGGTAACATTCTGGTTATCGCAGTGTAACTTTTCTTCCACACGTCATACTTTCGGCACATTTTACCAGGATGTTGCCTCCTTGAGATACTGTACACTGCATGGTATTGATTTCAAGTGCGTCAAGGGTCAATCTTATCTTTACCCACAAGACAAACTAAGACTAATCGTTTTCATTTCCTCTCCATGCGTTCGCTTGAGTGAGAATTAAATTAAGTACTTTTTTGTTTATCAGATTAAATGCTCTTATGTCAGAATAATTTAGTTTAAACTTAACAAAACATTTCTTGAGGAGTGTAATCCTATGTAGCTACTGGGACATAAATTTGGGTAAGTATCTTTGACCTTTGGCTTCGCTGAATCATCCCAATGCCTGGTTTCCCTTACCTAACTAATGGATGTTTTTTTTCTCACGCGTGAGGATGTTTTTATTTTGTTGTTTTACAGGGTACAGCTTAATGCACCCCCTATGGCCAGCTTTTTTTGTGTAATTTAGGGGGATATTTATTTTGTATTTTTCAAGATTTTGGGATGATTGAGGTTACATTAATGTGTCTTGGATTGGGTTTGTCACAGGTGAGCCTTGAGGTTTTAGTATTATTAAACACGGAAATATTCTAGAGGATAAATATACTTTTAATGCCAGATGTTTACAGATTGACGCACATTTACACTACTGATTAGCTCACTCACTCACTCACCTACCTACAAACTTTATCATTCACTCACTGCCTTATTCCGACTCACTCATACTGACTTTCTCATTCACTCTGACTCATATAAACTGACTTTCTCATCCACTACGTGTCTCAACTGACTGACTCACTGACTCCCTCGCTCGAGTTGTATTAGTGGCTAGTGAAGAGGGTGGCGCTTGTGTCAGCGGTGTTGGGCCACGACTCTATGAATATTATGCAAGACGATACTGAACTACACAATTAGGATTCTATTGCACTGAGGCGATGGTGTGAGGTCACGTCCTAGGGGTATTTTTAGCTTAATGTTGAGGTGTTGGGGGTAGTGGGTTGTTTGGGTGTAGGTGAGGTGTAGTGGGTTGTTTACGGGGGGCTGTGTGGGTAGTGGGTAGTTTTGGAGGGTTGGGTGGGTGGTGGGTAGTTTTGAGGGGGCTGGGTTGTGGATAATTTTGAGTGGGTGGTTTTAGGGGGTGGGTGGTAAGTAGTTTTAGGGGGTGGGTGGTGGGTAGTTTTGGGTGGGCTGAGTGGTTGGGAAGTGGTTTTGGGTGGGTTGAGTGGATGGTGGTTTGAGTCGGAGGTACGTGGTTTTAGGGGGTTGGGTGGGTGGTGGGTAGTTTTGAGTGGGCAGAGTGGGTAGTGGGTGGGTTTTGGGGGGCTGAGTGGGTGGTGGATGGTCTGGGGGCTTCGTGAGTAGTGGTATGGGGGGCTGAAGGTGGAAGGCAGAAGGGTATTGTGAAGGAAGAGTTGAATGGGTGATGTTTAAGAGGATTTAAGCGGGTGAAGTGTTCAATAAATAATCCCCACAGAAATAATAATCTACGACTGCTATGATAATTGATTCTTACAAAAGATAATAATGTTAATATCATAATCGACGTCTTAAATGAGTTCGTATATAAGACACTTTTAGTATTAGGTAATATAAGGGACGATTCGAATGCTATTTCTCGTCTAATTGGAGGTAAATTACATTATATCTAGAGCACTACGATTCAACCCTCTGAGTACTGTTTCACCTAACTCAAAAATACTCAAAGGGTTAAAGTATCGTACTAAAGGAGTTAAGTCATTGTATAGAAAGGGGTTGTTAAGTTATCGTACTCAAGGAACTAAGATATTGTATCTTATATACTAATTGCGCCAAATCACTGTATTCCAAAAAGTTGGCGTCTTACTCAAGGGGTTAAAATACACGAAATTACACCGAGAATATACTTTAATTTTGTTCATATTATAAGTTAGGG
The DNA here is from genome assembly GCF_018991925.1 of Homarus americanus. Lineage (NCBI taxonomy): Eukaryota > Metazoa > Arthropoda > Malacostraca > Decapoda > Nephropidae > Homarus > Homarus americanus. Next base: position 2,021,942 of record NW_024722610.1, on the reverse strand, counting down.
GTTTGAAAAATTAGTGTAGGAATTTTTGAGAGTCTGACATCATGGTTAGAATTTTCGAATCTCCAGGTTTTGGTTAAAAATTTAAAGTACAAATTAAGGTATGAATCTTTGGAAGTCCATGCAGCTCAATCGAACAATCTGAACAAAGGAAACTAACCATTATTATTAAAAAAAATTGTCCCGTACTGGCCTGTGATATCATTTGTATTTCAAGGAACTTCATCAACCAAACCTATCTTAACTTTGCCCAAAACTACCCAAGGATATTTAAGTTAGGTTAGGTAAGTTTAGGTTTTGGTCATTTAAATTAAAAAAAGAATTAGTGGTTTAGTGAAGATATTTATTGTATTTGCTCCAACTCTCGCCATCTTACCGGAGCGAGACAAAGATGGAAAGACAAGGCGGTGCTTTTGAATTGGGGTTTGTTTACTGTTTGATGTCACTTGACGCACGGGTACTGCAGGGGTCTCGAGTTACACCTTCACCAGTTTAATCAGACACCACCTTCACACTTAGAAAATCTATCACCAAAATCAATAAAACCGGTGACGTAATTGTTAATGCTTTTGTTATTGTGTTAGAATAGTTAAAATAATATAGTAAAATAATTAAGGATACCCGAGGCTTTATGATATTAAACCTTGGAGGATGATAAGTAAAGCTATAATCCTTGGAGGTTAATATATACACTGGTCCTCAAGGGGTTGATCCATCGTCCTCAAAGGGTTAAGGTTAACTCAGCCATAATTGTGGTTGGTGGAATTATTAGAGCAGATGCTTAGATTATTGTTAGTTATAGACACAGCGAAAACTAACCAGATGTTACACCAAGAAAATTATACCGATGTGGTTAGCGTAACTATTAAGAGAGTAAACTCAGACTTGATCTATATTATTAAAGATCAGTGATAGGAGAAACTATATGCAAATGAGTTATTAACAACGTGGCCACATCCTTGATATCCAAGTACCCTGTTTCTTGAGCAACCTTACGCTGGCGGGGTGGTCGAGGTCGGGGTTCAAAGAGGTTGTTACGTGACGTCCTTCATGTGTATGGCTTCGTGTTGGGGGTATGTCAAGGGTATTGGGTGTTAAAGGGGTAGGTATTCATCGAGGTCTTGGTAGATGCACTCACCTACGTCGAAGTCTTGGTAGATGCACTCACCTACGTCGAGGTCTTGGTAGATGCACTCACCTACGTCGAGGTCTTGGTAGATGCACTCACCTACGTCGAGTCTTGGTAGATGCACTCACCTACGTCGAAGTCTTGGTAGATGCACTCACCTACGTCGAGGTCTTGGTAGATGCACTCACCTACGTCGAGGTCTTGGAAGATGCACTCACCTACGTCATTATCACCGTCATTGGATATCTCAGTCGTACGTCACTGCACGATCTGGACTACTTTTTTTATAATATTCTCACGATCATTTTTACTCCTATGATTTAGACGCCTTTGCTTCTTAGCTTTACTGAGGTGGTGATATATGTTCTCATTAGACCATTTGAGGAAACTTATGTGGTCATTTTAAGACTTCAAAGGTGGCACGATACTGTTTGGTGTGTGTGTGTGTGTGTGTGTGTGTGTGTGTGTGTGTGTGTGTGTGTGTGTGTGTGTGTGTTAAAAAAAGTATCGTGCCAACTTTGAGCCCTTGAGCTATACTCGTAAACAACTAAAACCTTGATAATCTGGATATGTATTGCCAAGCGAGCGATAAAATCAAATGGCCACAGAATAGTTAGTAAGAAATCTCTAGATTATACTTAAGTTCTAATGAATCATCCCGCGGTGTGTTACCAGTCGAGAGTTTTTGTCGCCGCCATAAGCGTCGAAGGTCTTTGGGATTGTGCGTCCGTCTGATCGTTAGTCCGCTACATGTGAGGCTGGGGATATCGCGCTGGGCCATCACTGCTTCCAAAGACAGCTCTGGTTTTTGTAGTGAGCGATCCTAGTCTTCAGAATAGTAAGTCTGTCTGGTAAACTGTGGTACATTTATCATCATTAAGCAGCGCTCTGGACTGCACATGTTTTCAACTAAGGTGATTGCTTTTAATGTATAATATTGATTTATCTTGGAAATCGGATCCGCCAAGTGCGTCTCGAGGCAGCAGATTACCCCAGACACGCACGATTTGACTCTGAGCTGATGAGTCTCAACATTAATCTATTAGTGTGTGTGGATTTAATGTCTCTGTTGTAGCTGATGAACGATTCTTGTATATACCTGTACGAGCGTTTACCCAGGTAATGTTTCTCGTATTGTACTTCGCTTTTTTTCTTTTCTTTTCACCTTTTCATCTATTTATCCCTCTGTCTTTATCTCACCATTTCTCTCTTGTCTCAGACTTAATCATTTATTTTACTTGTCTTTCTCTTAAAAGTTGACCTAAGCAACAGTGGCACATAATCAACTGTTAATCCATTTTCACTGTTTTGTTTCCTATGGTTTCCTGACGAAACAATCGGCTATTAAATCCACTTTCTAATCTTTATCAATGACGCACCTTTCTTTATCAGTGACGTCATCCTATCTAAACATAACAGAAAAATCAGGTGTTCAGTTACCTGTGATTTCCCCTCGAGCCAAGAAGGTGCCTCAGGTGGTGTGTTTTGGCAGGAGAAGAACCTTTGGGGATTAAGAGACTCGTGTCACCTGACGTCTAGGTGGCGGAGGTTAATCCCTGGGGGTAATTTGTCGCGGATGTGACTTAGAGTAGATTGAGAGATAAAGTTCTTCGTTTGCAGTGTGAGTTTTGGTGTTGGGGGGGGGAGGGGGCAAAGTTCTCGCTCGTAGCTTCAAGGAACAGACAGGTGGACAGACACACACACACACACACACACACAGGAATGGTAGGTGTGGAAGGAGAGTTACTGCATCACTCCCATCTCCGCCAGCTCGTGTCCAGTGGCGGGGCGTCACTAAACTGGCTATTATTTGCGTGATT
>NW_024722610.1:1981496-2013996 GCF_018991925.1 Homarus americanus | reverse complement strand
GGTAGGGTAAACAGGAGTAAAAACTTTATTAAGATTTATTACGGAGTTTAGAAACGTAAGTAGACCATATTATGTCGAGAATTTATTGAAGGTCGTCAGGTATTTGTGGTTGGGTACTAGTATTTTTATGAAGAGTAAGTGCGGTATTTATAACTTGTAAGGGTAGGTTAGGTTAGGTTAGGTTTGGTTTGGTTAGGTTAGGTTTGGTTTGGTTAGATTGGGTTAGGTTTGGTTATGAGAGTAACTGGGGATTTATTACTAGTAAGGAGACTGTGTTTGAGGAATTCAGTGAGGGCTGAGAAGTATTTTTAAAGGGACACAGGTAAATGCACTTCTGTCTGCTGTAGCACGAAGCTGGTCCCCCCAACACCTGGGGTAGGTAGAGGTCCCCCTAGCAACGTCCGGAATGCATCGACCACGCGGTAATTGGCAATTAAACATGACATTGGTAGAAAATGGGGTGTGCTCCGCCGGGTTACTGTCAGGGACGACACGCCGTTCAGCCTCGACCTCTACGTCTTGACTCACTTCTGATCGATGGTGATTTTTTTTAATGGCAAAATGTCTTATTTACGTCACTTTAGCTTCTCATTATGGTAAGTCAGGGTTGTGTAAGCCTCAAGAAATGTAACCTCAAATCAGTTTTATATCTTAACCTAACCTAACCTAACCTCGATGATTTCTTAATGCTTAAATTTTTTTTTTGGGGCGGGGGAGGTATAGGAATTAAGCCTTAGTGGACAATGTTTAAAGACCCTAACAGCTAGAGTCATCTGTATTCTTATAACAACCTGAATTATTATGTCAGATGAATATGTAAGTAAGGTTGCACAGGTGAATTGAAACATGACCTTCATAAATTCGTTAATTGGAAATTGATATTTTGTATTTTAAAAATAACTATTATCTTGGTAATATTCCCCGCCAATACAGTAGTCAATAAACAGTTTTCCTAAGTTTATCCTCGTACACAAGATCAATCACTTCTCGGTATTTAGTTATTAAATATTTTCGTATCCACAAATTTGAACACCAAAAAAATGCCGCTATAATGTTTTCGCCTCCAAAAAGACGTAACATAAATATTGGTTCGGCGTGTTCCCTTAACAACCCTTCCCTAAATCACCGCCTCGGTAATTTGGCGCGCATAAGACGTAACAAAGTGTAGGCACCGCTACTGACTGAACCAAGAGTTATAGCCTTGCTCCTGCTATCTGTTAAAGGCAACTCCGGCGTGCACCATTAATCTTACGGTGTCGAACCAATAAGGAGGATTCACTTAGCTTCATTAAGAATGCTCAAGCGACGGGAATAGATTTAGCGAATGATAGATTTTTTTTTTGCCATTTTATATATTACTTTTAATATACGGACCTGGTTATTTCACTGCTGTTACTCAGGGGTAGTCGAGTATAGTTTAGGTTACAGTGTGTGCCAAAAATGTTAGAGAATAGGACCGTTTTGGAAGGTGGTGGACCCAAATTACCCAATTCTCCATGCTTGCTACCTTAATTTAAAATAATTTGCATACGAAATGAGTTCGATGAAAATATTGACAATCATTTACATACAAAATTGAGTTAATGCAAATATTTACTGGTATAATTATTTGTATACGAAATTAGTTGGGCTAAAATATTTACAATCATTTACAAACAAGATTAGTTGCATGCGGATACATTATTATTTTGTGTAGAAATTCAATAGGATTATTTTTTTTAAGAAGTATTTACGTTTTCTTGTAGTTATCTGGGATTTGTCGAGAATAGTATGTTAGTTATAATGTATCAGTTGACACGTAAATAGATTGACATTGATAATATATTTAGGTTATTAGTGAAGAAAGGGGAGGGGGGGGTGAATTTTTTGTTCATAGTTGTATTTTTTTTTACCCTTTACCTGTTTTTTCACCCAATTTAATTTTCTTTTCTTCTCTCCCTCTCCTTTCATCATCTCCTCCCCACTCACCCCACTCTAAATCTCCCCTTATGTCTATTTTTCCCACTCGATACGCTCCTCTCCCCACTTCTCCTTCTATCAGCTCTCCTATTACCCTCCCCCCAAGTGTTACTCCCCTCACCCCCTGTATCTTACTCCCCTCTCACTATGTGCAGGGGTGTGGGGAGGGACAACGTGGATGGTGGTGGTGTGTAGAATGATAGGTAAATAGTGTGGTGGTGATGTGTAGGGGGGAGAAGTGGTAGTGGTGGTGTATGTACTGGAGGGAGGGGTGGTGGTGATGTGTGGGGGGAGAAGGGTAGTGGTGATGTACTGGAGGAGGGTGGTGGTGATTTGTGGAGAAGTGGTGTGGTGGTGTATGTACTGGAGGGAGGGAGGGAGGTGGTGGTGATTTGTGGGGGGAGAAGTGGTAGTGGTGGTGTGTATGTACTGGAGGGGAGGGAGGGAGGTGGTGGTGATGTGTGGGGAGAAGTGGTAGTGGTGGTATGTACTGGGGGAGGGGGAGGGAGGTGGTGGTGATGTGTATGGTGGTGTATGTACTGGAGGGGAGGGGGAGGGAGGTGGTGGTGATTTGTGGGGGGGGGAGAAGTGGTAGTGGTGGTGTATGTACTGGAGGGGAGGGGGAGGGGGAGGTGGTGGTGACGGTAATGGTAATAATAATGATGGTGGTGATGGTGGTGGTGTACGTGGTGATTCATAACACTGAACGAGCAAATCTTCAGTAAGTATATACTCACAAATCTTCATCATCACCTGACAGTTCAATAGAACCTTGAAAAATGAGCCCGAGTAATCGATGGTTTTTGACACACTCATTTTTTTTATGTGCTCGTGTAAATTAGAGGGGGTGAGTATTGTGTCTGTCTGTCTCTCTTTCGTTGTCTTGTCTGTCTGTGTCTTCCTCTCACACACACACCCTACCTTTTCCTCCTCCTCCTCCGCCCAACCAGGCCTCTTCCCCTTTCCCCTTCCCACTCCTCACATTCATCACTCGCCTTTCTACTCGTCATCACTCGCCCCGTCCGTGTTCTACATCTCATAAGGTCGCCACTGTTAAAGGTCATTGTCTCTCTCTCCCTCAGCCTCTCCTGTAACCAGATCCTCCCTTCACGGACCAAAGCCTTTATGTAGAGAAGCACAGTAAGGGAGTCCGTCACCTCTTCTTGATAATATTTTGTGTACTCGAGGGAGCTGATAATATTTTGTGTACTCGAGGGGGCTGATAATATTTTGTGTACTCGAGGGAGCTGATAATATTTTGTGTATTCGAGGGGGCTGATACTATTTTGTGTACTAGAGGGGGCTGATAATATTTTGTGTACTCGAGGGGGCTGATATTTTGTGTACTCGAGAGACTCATGCTACATTGTGTATGCACTCGAGGGGACTGATATCACTCTGTGTGCCCTAGGGGACTGATATTTGGCAGTACATAAGAGAGTAATTATTTAATTGGATGCTTAAGAGGCTGTGTACTTTCTAAATTGGGTGCGTGAGATAATTTGTACTCTTGAGATTGAGTTCCTAAGGTAATTGGGTACTCGAGAGATGGCGCACTTATTTTAATTGGATCCTTGGTAAATTGTGTACTTTTTTAAGTGGGGGAATGAGACTAAAGTTACTTATAGACTTACTTGCATGTGGAGTCCTAAACTTATCGGTGGAACTGAGAGACTTTTGACGCTCTCTTCGGGTTTAATCTTCGTCTGTAGTGAATGGTTTAATAGATAGTGAATGGTTAAATAGATAATAGTGAATGGTTTAATAGATAATTGTGTATATATCCCCTAGTTAAAGCTTCATTAAACTCTACGTGAACTTATGACTGACTTTACGTACGCGTGTGTGTGTGTGTGTGTGTGTGTGTGTGTGTGTGTGTGTGTGTGTGTGTGTTTGTTTGACTGTACATAGACTCCTTCGAGCATTTCGTCTGCTCATTGTATGTAACGTCCTCTCTGACTTGACTGATGGATTGTGTTTGCGCAGGAGGGTGTGTTTTTTAAGTGCAGTTTAATGGGTAGTGTGTGTGTGTGTTTGTGTGTGTCTCGTTTTGAGTTTGTTTATTATCGTTTGCTTTCTATTATCTTATCATCTTATCACCTATTATTGTTATTCCCTATTTCACTATATACACTTTTATCTAACTCTCCTTCTTCACTCTATTCCTATCTTTATCTTATTCTCCTTATTCTTCTTTTTTATTCTTGTTGTCTACTGCATCTTCACTTAATTTATTCTCCCTCCTGTGATATAAGTCTCCCTCTTACCTCGGTCCCTTCCTCGCCCCAGGTGATACAGAAAGTTGTTGTATCTCACTTAGCGTGGCATTAAGTTAAGGTTGGTGTTGGCAGGTGGGGGTGGTGGAGGGTTGGGTGGGTGGGGGTGGTGGGTTGGTGGTGGTTGTGGTAGTAGGGTAGGTGGTGGTGGTAGATATGATCACCTGTCGTACACGTTAGTTGCACCGAATAAAGGTTCTATAGGGGGAAATAGTCACCGGATACATACACACTTAGTAAAAGTTCCATCGAAATGATTATCTTACTAAACAAAATCCCATCACCAGAATGAGAAAAAGAATCCCACTAGTGTAGTTAAAGTCTCTTGTCATCTTTCGAGCCACCGACTTTGGCAGCAAGCGACATCCGTAACCTCACCTAACGACCTAATGTCAACTCCTTCACCTTTTTCTCTCTCTCCTTAGCTGCCGTTTCTTTTATTCCGTCGGCGGGGGTGTCACTCCCATGTTCTGTTCGCTGTTCTTACTCTGTTTACAGTAGAGCGAGCGTCCATATACGCTGAGAATATCGTGCCTGCCTGGTGCAGTAAGTAGTTGACCTTGTCTATGTACCGACGCTAACTCCAGTTACGTAAACACATAAACATGTATTTATGATTATGCGAGCCTGAGGGAATACGCTAATGGCACTTTAATTAATACTAAGTGGACATCTTATTAGGTTTTACTCTGCCGGGGATATATCACTACATCAGCGGATTTGGTCTTGCTTGTTCCGTAAACCTGTTGTTACCGAGACTGGCTTTCTTGTCGGCACGGGGGGACCTTAGGACTGCGGTGGTATCATAAAAGTTGATCCCTGCTGAGCTCCATGGAGAGACAGCCATTACCAGCGTCTTTACATGTCGAGGCCACCGGGGGTTGACGCCACGGCTTGCTCTCCGTCTACACGCCGTCATCTACAGGCGATGAAACGACGGCATAATATCAACAATGTGGAACAGTTTGACGACGAGGAAGGGACGGTGTGGCAACAAAGGAGGGATGGTGTGGCAATAAGGAGGGACAAACGAGGAAAACCTGACGACGAAGAAACAACACTGGTAACAGACAGGCGACGATGAACGTAGCGGGTTAGTGAGGACAAGAGAACGACGAACTGAGGACAAGTACACACATCGACGACAGGAAGGGGGCTGAGAGGCCGGGAAAAAAAAAGGATATAGGAGCGACAGAGAACCAACACCCACCCATGACATAGAGCAGCGCATGAAAGTCTCGCCGTCCGATCCATCTTGTGACACAGACTGGAGGACGCCTTCACCTACTTTTTCTCCCCAGCCCACATCCGCGTACAGTCAGTCACCCCCTCCTGAGTTTACCTGGACTAGATACGACCTGCAGCCCCCGTGTGGTGTGTGGGACTGGTAACGTCTGGCTTAATTAAGACTCCCGTGTGTTGTGGAACTTGTAGGGGTCCGGGGAAAGACCTGGACACGCGCGAGTTCCTTGTCCACACACGAACCATCAGTCCCGTCGTAGCTTAAGTACTCCTTATCGCTACCCTAACCAGGGCTGTTTTGCATTTTAGATTAAGAACTTTTATTCGCGATAATCTGTAAATGTAAAATATTCAGTGATTCATAGTTTTTTTTATGAGAGAAAACAAAATAATATGACAACCACTCTATTATGCCATTATTATTTTATTTTGGCATATGTGAATGAATAGAGAGACATCTTTATTAGTACGTGTTGGTCTAAAGAGGTTAAGAATGCTGTTAATGGTTGCCTAAATAGGTAGCGAATGCGATTAAGAGGGTGGACAATGGGTGCCCTGCCATAAGAGAACATCCCGGCAGGAAACGTTGATCTTAATAGGGGCGTCAACGCTAAACCAAGAGTCACTTCATTATGACTACACTGATTAACACACTGGATGTATCGTGAAGGGGGCAAAAAAACTCACCACCAGACGACAACTATTGAGAATTCTCGTCATTAGTGTTGGGGTAAATTAGTCACATTGAGAACTTTTTAGTATTTTTTTTTATTAATTTTGCAGATCCCTTTCCGCTATTAGATTCAAGAGCACAACAGTCTCTCCCATCGTTCTATCTTAACTGTCTTACTTGATATAGCTGTTTTTTACCGTAATAGAGGCTTAAGGACTCATAACTGACTTATCATTTAATATAACACCAAAAAGTACCAAAAAAAAGAAGTCGAATTTACACTTGTAACATTATTTATTTTTTATAATCATGTTTGCGGTAAATTCTGTGTACCCGAGTGTTGGTCAAGGCTACGGCGGGGTACACAACACAACAGGTAACTCTGGGTATTATGTAACTCCGCCCCTTCTGTCACCTCGAGTTAGGGGATGAGAGAATGACTAAGAATTGTCGACGTTAAACCGGGCAAGAAAGCACATCCCTTGCACACGACCCTCATCCATCAGTCAGCTCAGAGAAGGCATGAACTGGGCAGATTTAAAGCGGGCCAAAAAAAAAAAAATAACGTAAAACTGTATATCCTGTTTGTTGTCTTGAGAGGATCCTGGAGGTACGGTGGGGGGATGATCTTGTCTCCCTCTCCCCCCCCCCTTCCCCTCTCCCCCTTCCCCCCTCCCCCCTTGGGCTGGGTATGTGATATGAGGAAACTCTGGTACTGATATCAAACCAGCTACTCCTAGAAACTTCTTTGCACATTGACAATAGTATGCGCTTGGATTACTCTGGACATTTTGCTATGCTTACAGAAGACAATTTAGGATAAGAATAATTGCCTTCGATTAATGTAGATAAGAGTTTATGATTAGATGTAGTAGTTTAGGCACACACAATTAAAAGAGTATGACAATATGATACAATAAACGAAAGATTTTGACAACCTTACCGAGACAACAGGAGTAGCAGTGTTCATTTTGAAATTCCTCGAACCTCTCCGTAAAGATAATTTTTTGACTGTGTGTATATATACATTACCATAGATTAAGACATCACCTAAGCGATACTCAACCATATGGTAATCACTATACTTACAATTTATAACCAGATATTAGCGCTGATATATTGTTGACATGCCATACTTGTGTAATCTCAGTAGCATATTCAGAGTCAGTCAAGATCTCAGTTTACGATAAATACCTCGAGGTTAACCAGGGTGTAGTGTAATAAAGTGTAATTTTCGAGACACTGATGCGAATTGCCTTGTAAATGTTGTAGTTTTTTTTGTTCTTTATATATGATACCTAATGCGGGGTCAGTTTAAATACCCTGAATAAGTGAAGCCAAAGAAGACTGACATCAACTAACTTTTTTTTAACTAATGCCAAGTAAATTAAAATACTTTGAATAAATGAAGATAAAGAAGAAGAATAACTTATGTTTTTTTAAAGATAGTAACATTTACCAGAGTGAGACTTGACTTTTGATTCTGAGATAACTTGGCGTTTAGTTTATCTATTGAGATCATAATCAGACCGTCTTTGTATATACAGTTCCCATTGAAATTTGTTCAGAGTTTAGTGTATATTGTAAATAAACCTGACGATGAATTTGGGCAATGGAAGATAAAGTACCGAATGGATAGACTAAGATTTCGTTCACGTTAGAAAAAAAAAACGAAAAATATTGCTCAGGGAAGTTAATTTACCACTATAAAAAGAACAAGATTAATACATTTTGGAAAGTAACGAAGCTTATTGGCCAGGGAAGTTTATGTGCTCGTGTAAAAGAATGATTTAGTGTATATTAGAGGTAAAATTGACGAGGAATTTTGACTTGTTTAATATATTCCTGGAGGTGTGGTAAAGGCCTTGGGGATATGAGTTGATAGATACATTTAGTTGGTGACAGTTTCTTGTTGACTCTCTCTCTCTCTCTCTCTCTCTCTCTCTCTCTCTCTCTCTCTCTCCTTCTCTCATGATGGTGCTTCTTCTCTCTCTTCTTCTCCTCTCTTGTTTGCATTAGCTTCTTGTGATGTCTTCTTCCATTATTTCTTCTTTTCTTTTTTGTCTTTCCTTTTTATTTAGGCTTTATTTATTTTTTTATGCCTTTTTGTGTATTATTTGTTTTTCATACGTTTTATTTTTATTTTTTATGAATTGTTTTTTGTTTTGTTTTACTTTATGCGTCGTTTTCTTTGTATTATGCGTTGTTTGTCTTTGTTTTACGCGTTCTTTCTCTTCGTGTTCTCTGTGCGTTCTCTTTCTTTTTTACGCGTTTTCTAAAAAAAATATACGTTCTCCGTAAATTAGAAAAACAATAAAACATTCTACTACCCCTAGACATCTGCGTTGACGTCGGCGTTCACACGTTGGTGGAGTTTTACGCCATCTGGGAAATAAGCGAACGCCAGGGTAAGCGAACGCCAGGGTAAGCGAAGGTCAGGGTAAGGGAAGCGAAGGGTAGGGGAGGTTTACTCTGATGATGAAATTATTAAAGATCTGTGTCAGTGTTTGTGGTATTTTTATCACCGACAAACACATGCATAAGTGACTATCATGCAAATCTAAGTGAGTTAATGCAGCCCGGTTATGAATAGTTTGCTTCTGTGTGACAGGGAGATAGGGATCAGTATGCAGTTGGGGGAGGGTAGGAAGCGGATTGTTGGCATCAGGAAAAACATGTTTGGTCATCTGTAGTTTCGTTAGTGGATGGGGTGGCTGTGTGGCTGTGTTAGGTTGTGTATTTTCAGGGTGGTGGTCGAAAGGGGAGGGGGGGTGATTTTTTTTTTAACTTTCTTACTTAATTTCGGGCACTCCTAGTCACTCTCTTATTCAATCACCCACTTCTCTCTCTCTCTCATACACTCCCAACTCCACCCCACCCACCCCACCCCCACCCCACTCCCACCCCACTCCCACCCCCACCCCCACCCCACCTCACCCCACCCCACCCCCACCCCACCCCACCCCACCCCCCCACCCCACCCAAATCTAACATAACTCACCCTAACGTAAACCTAAGCTAACATAAACCCAACCTACCTTAACCTAATCTAACCTACCTTAATCTAACCAGCACATCAGATGGCAGGTTTAGATAGAAGACCATCTTACATGTACTAGTAAGATGATGAACGTTCATCGTCGCCGTCAGGAGAGGAGACCAGCCACTCCAGAATCTGCATCAGGAAAGAAACGATCACCTGAAGATTACGCATTCCAGCTCATTTTATTTAAAGATTAGGCATTTCAGGTAATCCAGCCTATTTCACCTGAATATTAACCACACTAAAGCTATCCTAACTTAAGCTAATCTACTCTACCTAACTCCTGAGGTGGTGTTAGGGTGCCTAATCTTCAGGTGAAATAAGCTGGAGTGCCTAATATTTAGGTTAAATAAGCCTAATCTTCAGATGACCAGTCGAAATAAAATTATATATATATATATATATATATATATATATATATATATATATATATATATATATATATATATATATAATTAACGACGAAGCTGCTGGCTGGAGGCAGGCGGGAGGACTGTCTTGTCCTGCCGGGAACACGCCGCGAATACTAATGTTCCTTGGCCTTTATTCACCCCAGTGAATTTGTATTTGTTTTTTTGTTTACTGTTGTAACTGGGACAGGACATACGAGCGAGCGTAACTATGCATTATCTCTCTCTCTCTCTCTCTCTCTCTCTCTCTCTCTCTATACAGTATATATATATATATATATATATATATATATATATATATATATATATATATATATATATATATATATATATATATATATATATATATATATATATATATATATATATATATATATATATATATATATATATATATCACACACTCACACACGTACTCACAGAAAATGATTTTGTTCATGTTTGTTTGCAACTGTGCTGACTAATCTGGCACTGCTGGATCGATTCCAATCACCCTTGGCACACGTACTGAAGGCACTGTCATTTGCTAACACGTGGCCCTTCCTTCCTTCCTTCCGGCGGAATGTCGAGGAGTATCCCAAAACCTTTCAGGACTTGTGTACGCCACTGAGATAACCATTCTTCACTCCCTCACCCTCTTCTGCCTTCCTTCCTCATCCGGCTCCTTCCCTAGAACATCTCTTATGGTTCCTCCCTCCTTTCCCCCATCTCCTCCGGTTCTCTCTTTTCTTTCCTCCCTTCATTTTAATGGTCCAGACAGAGAGACACGACAGAGAAGCCTCCCTTGAGATGTGTGTGTGTGTGTGTGTGTGTGTGTGTGTGTGTGTGTGTGTGTGTGTGTTGTCTGATCGCCATGTTAAAACGGTGGAAAAATGCCAGACAAAGGGTGAGATCGACTGAGATTTGTCTTAACCCGAGCACTCGGTAACACCTGGCGTCCTCCTCCGTTGTTACGTCAGACGAACATTCGGCTGCTCTCTGCTAATTGTTGATCTTGTAGGATACGATCATATGGATTTATTTTAACCTGCCGTACTTTGACGTTTATTGACAGAGGCGGTGTGAAGGTATGACAAGACTCAGGTGGTGATATAGGAGAGAGAGAGAGAGAGAGAGAGAGAGAGAGAGAGAGAGAGAGAGAGAGAGAGAGAGAGAGAGAGAGAGAGACTTAAGGTGTTACAGTATATATACATGTTTTACCTAAGAATACTACACATTTGAGTCTCTCTCTCTCTCTCTCTCTCTCTCTCCTTCCTCCCTCCCCTTTCACCCCACCTGACGTATACTGTCCTCACACCACATCACACCACACCCACACCACACCACACCACACCCACACCACACCCACACCACACCACACCACACCTACACCAGACCCACACCAGACCCACACCACACCACACTCACCCCACCTGACGTACACTGTCCTCACACCACACCTACACCACACCCACACCACACCACACTCACACCACCTGACGTATGTTGTGGTGGATCAGCTGGTGCCGGTGTTGTGATATCAAGGGTACATCTCCCTCCTGCTGCCGTCACTGTCAACAACCTCAGGTCCTACGTAAACTTCTTGCCGCCTCCCCACAAGACGTAAAGGACACATTTACTGGACATAAAACACGTCGTTGAGGCTAAATTTAGTTGAAAAATCCTCCGTATTTTATCGCAGAGGAGATAAGACTGGATACCGAGCGACTAATTATGGACGATAGTTTGCGTTAAGCCAGTGTAAATAAGGTCGTCTTTTTCTTCAGTATAAAAAGAAGAGCATCGAGGCGCGTGGGTTCCTGTTTTGTTCTGTTGTTAATTGTTTGTTTGTTTGTGTTTCTGGATGTGAATGATAGTTTAGGAATTTGTTGTTTGTTTGGCAATTCTTTATGGGTCTACAGGTACGAAGTGTTTTGAAAATGACTTAGGAGTGAAGATCTAATTAAAAAAAAACCAGTAGATTTTCAGAATATTTTAATTTTCTTTTACATTATTTGGTTGATGGTATATTATTAATGTATACTCTGATATATTATAATGTAGGCTATATACATAATACATGGTCAGTATATACTTACCCCCACATGAGCTATATATGCATAACAGTAATGATCAATATATGTTTAACAGTACTTAGTTGATATTGCTTACATGGCCGTACACAGACGTGGCAGTACGTGGTTGACGACACTCACACACACCAAGGGTTCCTACTCGTGGGTGGGGTACCAGGTTTTGTTTTACTCGATGGGTAGTTGGTCACGCCCACGCCTGACAGGTAACGAAGGGGCGGCCAGACGCGCCACTAAGTCATTGCGGATATAATAGGTTAAACCACTACCAAGCCACTGTCTTGGGTTTAATAATGGGATAAACCACTACCAAGCCACTGTCATGGGTTTAGTAATGGGATAAACCACTACCAAGCCACTGTCTTGGGTTTAGTAATGGGATAAACCACTACCAAGCCACTGTCTTGGGTTTAGTAATGGGATAAACCACTATCAAGCCACTGTCATGGGTTTAGTAATGGGATAATGTCATGGGTTTAGTACAGTAATAGGTTAAATATTAGGTAGCAACTCGGTAGCATAATCAAGGTAATGGGATATAGTTAACGTTACAGAAGACAATTTAGAATAATAGGAAAATTAATTAACGATTACAGATTTATAATTCTGTAATGATGTATTAGTTAATTATAGTTTAAGTGAAGTTAACAGCGAAGTTACGATACAAAAGGGAAATAGTTAAAAGGTATAGAGGATTATTTATGGTAATTGGGAATGAAATGGCGAATGACTGTCGGTACAGGTGAAGTGTGGTGAGACAGGTGAGGTGGGGTTGAGACAGGTGGGGTGGGGTTGAGACAGGTGAGGTGGGGTTGAGACAGGTGGGGTGGGGTTGAGACAGGTGGGGTGGGGTTAGACAGGTGGAGTGGGGTTGAGACAGGTGGGGTGGGGTTGAGACAGGTGGAGTGAGAGACCAGGTGGACAGGGTGGGGTGGGGTTGAGACAGGTGGGGTGCGGTTGAGACAGGTGGGGTGGGGTTGAGACAGGTGGGGTGCGGTTGAGACAGGTGGGGTGGGGTTGAGACAGGTGGGGTGCGGTTGAGACAGGTGGGGTGGGGTTGAGACAGGTGGAGTGGGCCAAGTGACTAGGGTGAGGGTGGAGGATAAAGGTTAAGTGGCAAGCAAAGGGCCTCATGTAATATGTATGAGTGTGTGTGTGAGGCAGTGTACTCGAGGGCTGAACCAAGGGAGTAAATGGTTGCAGGTTATATTGGCCCCAGAGCTAATAGGCCATAACAAATTTGGGCCCATTAGGTATTTCAGTCCATTAAGATTTGGGCCCTTGCTTTAATGATAAGGTACGGTTAGGTTAGGTTAGGTTAGGTTAGGTTAGGTTAGGTTGGGCTGGGTTGGGTTGGGTTATGTTCGGTACGGTTAGGTTCGGTTATATTTGGTTAGGTTAGGCTGAGTTATTTTAGGTTTGGTTATTTTGGGTTTGGTTATTTTAGGTTGGGTTAGGTTAGGTACGGTTAGGTTAATTATGGTTAGGTTTGGTTAAGTAAGGTTAGGTTAGTTTAGGTTAAGGCCTATTCAGAATAATACCCATCTAGCCAGAGTAGTTTCACCAATTAAGAGGAAAAAATAAATGCAATTCAAAGTAACTAGGAATTGAAGTAAGAACTAAAAGGCTATAAAATTATAATTGGGGGAAGGAACCGGATGAAAATGTTCAGATAAAGGACAAAAAAAACAGCAGGTATAATTTTGCATCAAGAAAAAGTTTATAAAAAAGGAAAAAGTATAATGTATTGCGGTAATCAATTTTATTCTACATTGAAACGTTGTGTTTAGAGTATAATATCATAATAAAGGTACAAGGGACTATTATTATTATGAATAGAAGATTGAAGTTAAAAGTTTAAGAAGAGTAATTCTTATGCTGTTCACCGTATCATAGAAGTGGGAATGCTGTACAGATGCCGTATCTACTTTACTCCTGAGTAGTTGCTTCAAGTATATAAGGGATTCATTCGTCCTAACTTGGAGTACTGCTCTCATATCTGGGGTGGCACATTCTTCTGCCCAACTATTAGATAGGGTGGAATCAAAGGCATTTCGTCTTGTTAACTCTCCTCCTTAGTTGATAATCTTTCTTCCCTTTCTATTGGCCGCAATGTTGCTTCACTCTCTCTTTTACAGGTCCCTTAACGGGTAATGTTCGGTGGATTTGGCATCCTGTGTACCGCCGGCTAGGCCGTGGGCTCGCAACACTCGTCTTGCCCGCGGTGCCCACCGTTTCTCTGTGGATGTCGGTCACACGAGAATAACCCGTTATAGTACACCCTTCTTTCCTCACACAACCAAACTGTGGAATGCTCTGCCGTCTTCTGTGTTTCCATACTCACACTATGTGTCTCGCTTCAAAAAGCTGGTTTTCCGGCATCTTCGTGTAGTAGATTAATATAATATTTTTCTTTTCTATTTTTAATTTCTTTTTACTCTTATTTTTTCGCCCCACAGGCCCCGTTGTGGGTCGATGACCTTGCGCGGGTGGTCTATTCCCCGTAAAAAAAATAAATAAAAAAATTTATGTATGTATGTATGTATGTTTGTCTGTATGTATGTATGTATGTATGTATGTATGTATGTATGTATGTATGTAAAATAAAATACATTACCTTGTTATTTAGAAGTACAGGTAGAGTCATTCCTATGGGGTGAGAGGATCACGTAGGAGGCTCGTCTTAATCTAGCCTATGAATAGACTCGTACAGGAGTATCTAATAACTGCCTTACCCCCAGTTATTTTGTTATTAAGTACAGGAGCAGTTATGAGGGTAATGTTACCATAATTTCAAAGGGAGTAACTTAATCTATAGCTATGGATGGGTTTGTATCCAGGTAACCATAGTCATCAAGGTATGAAGTACAGGTACAGTAATGCCCAGGTGATGACGGTATTATTAGGGTGGTGTCGTGAGGTAGGTATGAGTAGTGTTGGTTAAGTCATCTTGTTATGTAATGGGTGGTTGCTTATACTGGATGCTGTGTGGTAATTTGCTTGCTAGATGAGGCCACAATCCCAGACTTTTAAGATGCAGTACTATAGGTCATGGGATATAAATTAAAGACTTTATGTTCGCGTGTGTGGGGATACTCAATACACTGCTGCGGTTAGTTTTAGATCTGTAGTTTGTTCGTGTACTGTAATGGTTTAATAGGTTTGCCATATTTAGGTCTATAACTGGTCTTGTAGTAATTTAATATGCCTATGATATTTTGTTCTGACTTGTGTTCTCTAGTAGGGAAATAGACTTGCCAATTTTTGTTTTATAACTGGTTCTGTCACTGATTTAAGCACCGTTTATTGTGTGTTTCGGTGGCGCCAAATTCAAGGGTTTATTTTGAGTGGCGCCGTGTCAAGTACACATATTTTAGGTTCATCTTCACACTCCAACACGTGAAGTGAGACTGGCGATAGAAAGTTATATTTCCTAAGTAAATAACATTTTATACAAGTCCTTTAGATGATCTGTGGCTCCAGGGCGTCGGTAGCCGTCTCCTGATGACACCCAGAACGCGATGTGGATCTTGTGACGTCTTGTGTGGCCGAACGTTAATGTGGGGTCTGGGCTTGTGTTTTGTGTACGTGGGGGCTTAAGTGTGGGTCTTTTCCTTGACGTCTTGTGTGGGTTTCCTCTGACGGCTTATATATTCGAGGCGTCAGTGTAGGTCTCTCTCTCGACAGTGTACTCGAAGCTTCTGTGTGGGTCTCTTCTGACCTCTTGTGTACTTGAGGTGTAGGTGTGGGTTTCCCGACGGCCGCCAGCTCGTGTAAACATCAGTAAACATGTCCGTCTGCAGCAAACAATATGAGTGAGTGTTGATGCACTGCTGTAAAGAACTTGAACCTTTTTTGTTAACACTGTATAAAGATTGGGATATGAAAGGTGTGTTTTGAGGGCGACAACCTTATTCATACTGATACAAACATCTATATTCGGGTTGGATTATACAGGAGTGATTTTTTTTCTTCTTTCAAATAATTTACACTTTATTCTTCTTGGTTTCAGGAAATAGGTAGTTATTAATGTGTCACTTAAACATGGTGACGGTATATTATCTACAAAAAACGAGAAAAAACACATCGCGTACAAGGTAAAACACACACACACACACACACACACACACACACACACACACACACTTTACTTCGTTACAAGGAGGGACACCACACGTCACCATCAACAGGTCATCCGTCATAATTTGTGTCTTATGTTGATGCCCCGCCTTGTGAACTGTGTCATGATGATTCTCCGTGTAATTCAATCTGCCATAGAGAGAGGGAGTCGAGGGGTGAGAGAGGCGCACTGACAACTACATACAGTAGAGATCAAGAGGGAGATATACACTCAAAAAAAATACACGTTTATTCTATATGTCCTCGAACAAAGACACAGGGACATTTTCTAGTTACCATTGAGTTAGGAAAAACGTGCTTGTTTATGTTTTTGTTGAATGGTTCACTGTTTATTGTGGTTACGTAACGAGGATGATTTTTTTGTTTTTATTCGTGGTAGTAAAAGATTTGTTGATAATTGAGAGACTAATGGGTGGTCACTAATGAAACTAGGGTAGTATAATTGTTTACGATGACCCGGGGGGGAAGGAGGTGGTGTGCCGGGTGGTGGGCGGTGATGTGTAGAGCCGTATAGCAGACACTCGTATATCAAGCATCACTCAATGTCCGACCCATATACTGTCTTTTTTGGCCTAATACCTCACCTCATTACCAGTGATCAACATCGTGTCTTCAGCATGTTTTACAGAGGAGAACCACTCGCTAACATCACTCGCTAACATCACTCGCTAACATCACCTCTTACCAGCAACAAAATTGGCTCAGTGGAAGTTGATTAATGGCAAGGGAAGAATATTAGAGGTGTAAACTTTCGTCTAAGTCTTTTTATTGCTTGATAAACATTACGTGTACGAAATTCTGGACGAAAGAGACCGGCATTAGGAGGGTAGACGATAACATTAATCACATTTCCTGATCACAACACAAATTGCCTTACACGACGATAAGCGCCCAGATGGAGCACGAACCTACAGGTGACTGGTTGACTGGATGTACCTGTAATTAGGAGCTGTAGGATTTTAATTAGTGGTTAGATGAGATAATGAGAGCTAACGATTTAATGATACAGGTCAATTGTAGGTGATGGAGGCTTGGTGATGTCCACGCGGGGGCCCAGAGCTTACCGGGGTCGACATAAGGGTACACTTACCTACTGTACCTGGTGCTTGTGTTAATGGGATTCTACATAGGTCTGGTGGTCTTGAACTTGATGTATTTATTTTTATCTTGGGATTTCTTGGTATATACGAGTATTTTTTTAACATGGGATTTCTTGTCGTCTTTTATTTTCAACATGGGATTTCTTGGCTGGCGATTAACCTTCACCCAAAGACAGCTAAGAGTCTCATCCATTATTCTGATGGCTCTTAAGGAAGATATATTGATTTCTAAAGTAGAGGTTTGAGTCTTGGGAGGTTCAATTTCAGGTCAACACTTTATCAGAAGGACTATACATTATTCTGATGATTCTTGAGGATAGATAAATGGATTTTTAACATGGAGGCTCATTAGTTCAAGGTTCATTGGGTGGTTTTAAGGTTCTACTCTTTTTCTTTGGGTGTTAATACAATTTGTTAAGATTAGTTTTAGTGTGTTAGTATTCCGTCTGATGGCTCTCACGAGATTAGTGATTATGTTAGGAGATTTTTAATAGCTTTGGCTCGGTTGAATTAGTAGGTGGATGGATTCTGAAGACATTGAATCAGTAGTTGGATGGATGGATGGAATTTGAAGACATCTGCTGCATCGTCATTTAGTTTCTTCCTGTATTTTTCGACTCGTGTACTGAATCACTAAAGGAGATAACTCTGTGCACTATTTTCATCACATTCAGCCGCAGCTAGATGGGTGGGGGGGGGGGTCACCTGAAGATATTAACCTCCTAACACTACCTGGTGGGTTAGGTCAGTTTAGCATTTGCGTGGTTAATCTTTAGGTGATAAATAAACTCGTGTTTTGTAATTCCGACTCGTTTATTGAATCACAGAAGTCGACGATACTGACTATTAAAATTTATCTCGTTTAGGACTTGTATGTTGTGCGTTTTATTCACCCTGAGATAAAATAGTTGTTTGTGGGGTTTAATCATACTACGTAAGGGGATAAAGATAAGGCTTCGTTGATTTACCTGTGTTCCCTGGCTGCCACTTTCATAATAAATCACTTGAAGACTATAGAGTGCTGACCGTATGGGTGGTCCTGTGTGGTTATTTCAATCACCAGGTGGATGGTTTGATTCTGTAAACGTATGGTTTGTTGGGTCGTTGGTTCAGACGTCTATAATTCCGACTCTCTCTATTGAATATTCATTGACGACGATGATGCTGACCGTAATTGTTGGTCGTGAGCGTAAATTTCTGTGGATCAGATTATGAAAAGATGGTCGATGCATTTTTTCTTCCCCTTCAGGATGCTCAGTGGAATACCTTGTAGGGGACTGGGAAAAAGGAGGAGGTTGGTATTATCCAGAAGGTGATTGGCCTCCTTGCTAGAGTTTTTATGTAAGTTCTGGTGTGTGTGTGTCAAACAAGATCTAGCATGTGTCGTAAGAGGATCAACGTCCGTGTCATAATAAGTACACAGTGTGGAGAGTGTCAACTATATCCTCACCCTGTTTATACCATTCAACTAAGCGTCAAGTCACTCCGTCATGATGAAGACACCAAAGTCCACCTTCCTTGGGGGCGTCATGACGTCAACTGATGATACACAGTCAACACATCCATTTACTTGTGTCATCCTGAAGACGCCAGAGTCCATCCTGTGATTCTCTCATCCCCAGTAGGTGATAGAGATGAGTTAGTGAGTGCGTAAAAGGTGGAGAATCGCGCCTCGCCTCCACTGCTCGACGATAATGAGGTGAAAACGAGGGACTGAGAGAGGGAAGGCTTGTATAGTATTGCTCTGAGCCTCAAGGACCTCCTCTCCTCGTCTGAAGTTCTGCAGTAAACAATTTGTGTTCGAAGGTCATCATAGTGACTCACTTTGGGTACAGAGGACAAGGTGACGCATTCTAGTTCCTAAGGGCAAGTGACTTATTTTAAGTCCTTAAATCAAGGTGACTCATTTAAAGTACTAAGGACAAGGCGACTCATTTTTAGTCAAGGGCAGGTGAGAGATTTTAGTGTATACGAAGATCAGGGTGACTAATCCTGAGTCCTAAGTATACGTGACTCAATTTGATTACGAAGGTCCAGGTGACTCATACTGACTCATACTCTCTGTCAGAGGTCAACGTGTCTTCTGTGTGATGCCTGGGACTTGTGTTATCCGTGGTTGGATAATTACTTCGTCGGTTAATAGGATGGTATAGGATGGTGAGGACAAGTGACTGTAGGACCCACCATGACAAGAGGATGTTTTACGATGTGTTGTTGTTGTTCTGATGTCCTGTTTAAATGGTTTACGAGTAGTTATGTCCGGTGGCAATTAATTTTGTTGTGAATGATGTTAAGATGCTTGTTAATTTATATTGTTCTGTTGCCGGAATAGTTAGGAAGTTTAAGTTAACATCCCGTTGGTAGTGAAGTTAGGGAGGCTGTTAGCTTAATGATTTCCTGAGTAGAACAGTGAGTTAGAACGCTTGTTAGTGAGATAGTTAGGTGGGGTTGTTAACGTAATAGAGAAGTAGAGAAATTAGACGCGTAAGTCAGTGGTGCTTAGATTATAGAAAAACTAACTGATACAAGATCGTAATAAACGTATCGAAGGAGGGACCTGAAACTGTAATTCACTGCGTAAAATGTTTCTGTAACACCTGCTGGCGATTTGAACAACTGACGTGTATCGTGTAAATGGTCTAGGAATACCTACAGTAGCTCAGTGAAAGGCCTCGAAAAGATATCATGTTAAAATACCTCCATTGTATACAAAAGACACATTGACTGGCAGGAAGAGACAAAGATCTTTATTTTTTTCTTTAGTCAGTCAGTCATTCGGGCATTGTTCAGAGAGACCCCACACCTCGGCACGTTAGTTTCATATGTATAAATGTTGTCTGACCTTGGCCGAGGACAGCTTGACGTCACAAGTCAGGGGAAGGGGCAGGCATATTAAATTCGGGTTAGGCAGTGGTGTGAGCGTGGGGGTGCATGGTCAGGTTATCGTATGGTTAGTATGGGCTGGTGCGTAAGAGGATAGGAGTTTTGTTGTGGGTGTGGTGTAGGAATGGGTGTGGTGTAGGAGTGGGTGAGGTGTAGGAATGGGTGTGGTGTAGGAGTGGGTGAGGTGTAGGAATGGGTGTTGTGGGTGAAGGTGTGGTTGTAAACGTGGGAGTAGTGACCTTATCACCATCACAAGACCTGGATGGACTTGAACGTGCTATACTTCTGTCTCACGTATTGGTGTGTGTGTGTGTGTGTATGGGTCAGGGACTGGTCGTTAAGACATACCTCACATTCATACTCCACATTCCTTCACAGGTTAAGAAAAAAAAATATAGCACTGCATCATTACCAGCAGCTGGGCGAGAGAGGTCGGGCGCCCGCGAGGCTCAGCAGCGGGAGGAAGATGAAAGCTAGATATTTATGTCACACGTGAATGCCTTGAATATCTCCCTCAGCTCATTTATGTCAAATTTTATACTAATTGTTGATATAATTTTAAGACGATACCTCGTACACGTCAGGAAGCATCTGTTATGTGGGATTCGACGCGGCTCCTAGATGCTAATTGTTAATAAATACTGGGTAAAGTAGAGGGGATGGTGCCTCCTGTCGTCTTGCCGAGCGTCAGGAGTACTGGATGAGCTGCGAGTCGGGTAAATCGGCGATAAATCAAAACATTGGTTCATTTTACGATCCTGCCTGGCGCCTCGACGTGGGCGGGAGAGCCAGCAAACCTGGGCATGAACGGGCGTGCATAATACATGATGCAGGGTTATGGGCTGTGGCAGCCCACACTGTGTCATTAACACTTACACGCTGCTTGTTCTTGTATAAATGTTCCTCAGGTTACAGTGATCTTCTGATTTGTTATTATGTTGTTAGGACGACTGCAGCTACAGGGAAAACTCAATAACTATTTAATATCCGCCGTTAGTCTAAACCAACGTTTTTTCTTCGTGTTTGTTAATAGAGTAAAGTGCCTTAAAAACTTGTCCGCTAACTTAAGGAAATTAGATAAGTGAGCTGTCCGCAGGTTAGGCCATATCTGATGAAGCTTTGAATGAATAAGGTTAGAAAATGCCAGGGTCACATGGATGGTCCTCCTTACCATTGTACTGGCGATATACATGTGTGCACCTCATGTGTATGTGTGGGTTAAACTGGGTTATGTACGTGAGAGCTGCAGATGTGTGGACTTTGTTCTTGTGGACGAATAGACGCGGTATAATGTATGCATGTTTGGTTAAAATGCACTTTAGGTATGTAACTAAGTTGTTTATGTGGTTGATGATGTGTAAGACGGAGGCAAGAAAGCGAGTGTGAGGGAGGGGGGGGGGTGGGTGTGTCCTTCCCCCTCGAACACACTTGGACCAGAACAGCACCCGATTTTTAATATTAATACTCCAGGTCTAGTTAATAAGGTGGCTATGGTAACTTAAGTATAGGTTAGGTTAGATTATGTTGGGTATGTTAGTTTAGCTTAGATCTGGATCTTGCATGATCCGGGGTGTAATGTGTGTGTGTGTGTGTGTGTGTGTGGTGCAGGTGGAGGCAGGTCAGCAGTATGGTCACGGAGGAGGGGAGGTTCTCTCCTGCATATCTTGGGTGTGGTGATGGCGTCGACTCCGTTCTCTTGTGTTCACACACTTTGTTGTCTCTCCACCACTCCTGTACTATGTTTTATCTTCACACTGAAAAACAAAAACTACGTAAACTTTCCTTACTTAAATGTGATATTTTGTCTTCGTCGTAGAATGGATATGTTATACCTGTAGTAGAATATATGACATTCTGTACCTGTACATATGCAGTAGCCAAAGTAAATATAGTTCCTGTGATGGTAAGCTTACGGTTGTTTTGTCTCATTTGAAGAAAAAAGTTAAACGTATTGATGAGACTCCCCTGAGGACACCCCAACGAAAATGTTGTGCATCAGTATTCACCGCTGACAAAAACTTGGGAGAGTAATTAATGATTCGTCTTTCTTGGAGGGAGGAGACGCAGTGTAGTGTAGATCAACGACTCGCACCACCCGGTGGAGGAGAGAACGACCCTCTCGTTACCATCACATCTACCATTCTGATGTTATTTTGGCTGAAGTGCAAGTCAACCAGACTGATGCTTTCTCACATCTTCAAGTCGGAGGAAAATAGATTTAAGAACCCTTGAGTCTGCAGGCCGGTGCAGATCAAACGTTCTCTTGAGGAGCTGCTGCTCAAGGTTGTTGAGACACCGACCTGAGATAGCTAGTAGACAAAAGGGTGAATGAGTGACAGGTGAGGCCCAGTTACTCTGAAAGCTCGTTCCTCCTGCCATTTAAGTGACAGTAATGATTCCACCCTTTTACCAAAAGAGTGCGTCAATGTTGGCAGAGGGTTGGCGAACGTTCGTTTGTAGTAACTTTCATAAGTGTGTTATTACTGGGTGGAGGAGCGGAACACCGGGCGCAGTCAATTGTTCGTGCTGTCGCTATTATTAGGGCATGAACCCTGGTCCCCCGAAAAAATTCACCTCCTGCCAACGCCCAGTGTCCAGGGTCCAGGTCTCAGTTTCGTACAGTATATAATCATCTTAATTGAAGATGTAATGATTTATATCCAAAGATTCTCTATGTTCAGTTTTGTCTCCAAACTGGTACTCAGTGAACTTATCCGGGTAAGGTAGTTTTAGAGCAAGTTTGACGCTGTTTATAAGGTCAGTTTTTTAGCTTTAGTTTATTTGAACCAGTTTGGTGGAGTCTTACACCTTCTGAGACCAGGACAGTTCTCATTATGAACCTTCGGGAATCTAGACCCCGGGTGATTTCAGCTTTAATATTACACGCTGCTGCAGGTAACACGATTAATATTACTTAGTAGATGCTTATCTGAGCGTCGTAGTGGTCAGGTACACGGCTGATTTGATGCAACGTTACGCCAGCTGCAGGTCCGGTGATGATGATGATAATATTGTTTTTAAAAGACGTGTCCGGGTCCTTTCTTATACGAGTGAATAGGAGTGAATGGTTCCCTCAGCTTGTCAGTAAGGGAGGAGAAAGCAGAAGGAGAGAGATCATTTTGCATTAGAAAATCTTAGTATTTTTTTTCTCTCTTACCAGTTTGTTTTTCTTGTTTTATATCTGTTTATCTATTATTTATTTCTTGTTTCTATTTTACTTGTTTGTTTTTCTATTTATCTATCATTTTCCGGTCATCAATTCCACCTTTGTTCCATCTCCTCCTCCACTTGCCTTCTATTCATGGGTCGTGTGCCTACTGATGCCAGAAAACCCAGACGAACCCCTGAGACACACACACACACACGTCTATCTATCTCACCTTATAATGCTAATGGTGGATCCCTGTTTCATCCTCGCCTACATAATATATCAAATGACCGTCCTCGTGTCCTCGTGTCCTCGTAGCTGTAGAGATGACCGTCCTCGTATCCTCGTAGCTGTAGAGATGACCGTCCTCGTGTCCTCGTAGCTGTAGAGATGACCGTCCTCGTGTCCTCGTAGCTGTAGAGATGACCGTCCTCGTGTCCTCGTAGCTGTAGAGATGACCGTCCTCGTGTCCTCGTAGCTGTAGAGATGACAGAGTGTCCTCGTAGCAGAAATGACCGTCCTCGTGTCCTCGTAGCTGTAGAGATGACCGTCCTCGTGTCCTCGTAGCTGTAGAGATGACCGTCCTCGTGTCCTCGTAGCTGTAGAGATGACCGTCCTCGTGTCCTCGTAGCTGTAGAGATGACCGTCCTCGTATAGCTTGTCTGTCTTGCACGATTTATTTTTTAAGACCATTTTTAGACCATCGTGTTCTCTTGATTTGTTACCTGTAATCAAGTCCATCTATCTAGAGAAGTGTCGAGGGGGAAAGTAAAGTCAGGTGGGTTGGGTTGTCAGGTTAGGTTAGGTTAGGTTAGGTTAGGGTAGGGTAGGGTAGGATATGTTAGGTTAGGTTAGGTTAGGGCAGGATATGTTATGTTAGGTTAGGTTAGGTTAGGGTCTTGTAAAAATCTCGGAAGACTCACTGGTAAGCCATACAATTAAATTAAGGTATATAAGCGTCATGGGTAGATATTTGTTTTGATTCTAGGTTATTTTTAGGGTGTGGTACTCTCCATGGTCTGTGTATTTAGTGACTTGAAATAGACCCATTCCTAACGTAGCAGTTAACATAGGGATCAGTACACCTAGTTCTAAACACAGCACCACATCCTTATGACAAAGTTGGGGTCTGTTAATACTATGAACCATCTAATTCCCAACCAATAAATCTCGACAACACAACGAAACCTGGATATAATGGCGTCAAATTTCCACTTACTGTATACTACTCTTAATTGGTCACGTTCTTTCACCCACACCTTGTAAACCCGAGAGAATCCGAGACCACCACGTATGAAGCATTAAGAGTGAGATAAACGGGTCATCGAATCACCATGAAGCAGCAGGGGGTCAGTGAATTCGTGTTAGTGAACCTTCTGCTCGTGGACACCCAAATAAAATGGTAATTGAAGCAGTGTTATTGAAGCCGTTTAAATGAATCCTCTCCATATGGATACCCAAATAAAATGGTAATTGAAGCAGTGTTATTGAAGGCCTTTAAATGAAACCTCTTCACGTGGATACCCAAATTGTGTAATATGAGAGATGTATTCAGTGTCAGTCATTAGGAGATCAAATAGCCAGTCATTTCCATCCAATTTGTCTGGTGAATAGGTGTTGAATAATGAAGATGGAGAAATTTACATGGGGCGCCACTCAGTCTCCCCGTTCATAAAGATCTGGGCGTTGATTCTGTTCCTTTACCGGGTCTTGGTCACTTTGTGTAGCTAAGGTAGTAGTCATATGTTGAGGTGAACGTATGTAAGTCAATGTTATTTTTGGAGTTTGAGTGAATGTATGTAGGTAATCTGTGTTTAAGTGAACGTGTCTAGTTAAAAGAGTCGAGTTTAGGTAAGGGTGAACGTATATTTAGCCAAGTTGAACGTATATAGCCAAGGAAATCTGAACTTGAGTGAACGTATTTATTTAAGGGAGGTAATATTTAATGCCTTAAGCTTAAATGAGCCCAATAGATACTTTACGTTTTTTCTTCTTCAGTTACGAGGAAAATTTATCATCCGAGCCTCTTGAGACTCCTGACTTGCGGTGTCTTAGACTAA
Source organism: Homarus americanus (assembly GCF_018991925.1). Lineage (NCBI taxonomy): Eukaryota > Metazoa > Arthropoda > Malacostraca > Decapoda > Nephropidae > Homarus > Homarus americanus. The sequence continues at coordinate 1,988,990 of NW_024722610.1, read as the reverse complement.
TGGGATTTTTGTTTCCCTTATCAATTACAACGAGATAAATTGTTAATAGAAATAACCTATTTAATTATGTAATTGAGTCCTGAATAATGAAGAAATAAATTTGAGTCTTAAGAAATTACTGGGTTTATAATTTACGCTAATTTCCATCTGAATGATTAACTACCAAGTTCAATTAAGGCGAAAGGTTAGTAGAAATGCTCTAAATAATTAAGAAATTGGGGGAAATATTGTGAAATTGTTTTAAATGTTTTGGAAATAAGTAAATTCATAATACATTCTACCTATTAAATCAATCAGCACATTAACAATCTCACATAAAACCTTCCAAAAAAAAAAATAACACGAATAACATAAATAATTACGAAATCGAGCCGAAAGTAATGGAGAAAAAAAAAATGTCATTCATTCTTGGGAGTTTGCGAAGCCGTAATCTCTCTCAGGTGGAGGCGTCGATCAGCGCTATCGGACAGGTGACACACACAAGTGATTAATCTTCATACAGGTGGCACACTATCGGGTCAGGGAGGGGGGGGGTGTTATTGTGTGTGTGTGTGTGTGTGTGTGTGTGTGTGTGTACAGTACATTGAGTAAGTTGTGTGTACGGAATGTCATTGTATACATAAAAAAATATATACATGTTGTTGTTGTCTCTCGCTATATCCATATTAATGTGGGTTGGTTGTGTGTTAGTCTGTCAGTGTCTCTGCCAACCTGATAGTCTATCTGTCCTTGTCTGTGAAGTGTGTCTGTCAACCTGTCTGTCTCACTTGCTAGTACAGTACGGATACATTATACTAGAACTAGACAGTAATTATATACGACTAGAGACACGAAGGCAAGGCAGAGAGAAGGATAGAGAGATAGATATAATGATGGATAGAGAGATAGATATAATGATGGATAGAGATAGATATAATGATGGATAGAGATAGATATAATGATGGATAGAGATAGATATAATGATGGATAGAGAGATAGATATAATGATGGATAGAGATAGATATAATGATGGATAGAGATAGATATAATGATGGATAGAGATAGATATAATGATGGATAGAGATAGATAGATATAATGATGGATAGAGATAGATAGATATAATGATAGATAGATAGATAGATAGATAGACAGATAGAGACGGGCAATGAATAGCTACTCCCTTATCGCTCAAGGTCACCAACAGTACACGATAACAGCACCTCAGCTCAAGTAGAGATAGTCAGCACCATCACGACTCCAATAGCACTAATAGAAGATCAGGAAATGAGCACTTAGAGCAGCACAAGATAACAAGACTGAGCACTTAAGTCAGAACTCAACAGCACGACTCATCACTTAGGACAGCACTGAATAGCACACACGCAGCAGTAGCAGGGTAGGAGCTCATTATTAACTCAGTAACAATGTAGGTATTCTTGTAAGGGGGGGGGGCGGGGGGGTGGCTGAGGCAGTGGAGGTAAGAGAAACACTGATTAGCTTAACTCTCTCCTCTCTTTCCCTTCCTCCCTCTTTGTTTCCCTTCCTCCTCCTTCTTTCCCTTCCTCCTCCTTCTTTCTCTTCCTCCCTCCCTCTTTCCTTTCCTCCCTACTTGTTTCCCTTTCCCCCTCCCTCTTTCTCTTCCTCCCTCCCTTTTTCCTTTTTCCCTCCCTCTTTCCCTCTGGCTCTCTCCTGCTGACTGACTTTCCTCCCTATCCCCACCCCCTCTTCCCCTCCCTCCATCCCTCCCTCTGCCTGGACCCAACACTCAGCAAAGTGACGACAGTTCAGTGTTTCCCTCCTAGCAACCCTTGAGGAACTTGCCACGACCGGCCCAAGGATTACATCAAGAGCCATCCCCAGCATCAGTGGACAGTAAGCTACGTTGCAGTCATATAGCACCACACCACCACCATTAACAACAACAACAAAGCTACTTAGTCACACAGCACCACCGCCTCCAGTACCACCACCACCACCATCATCATCAACAACAACAACAATAACAAAGGAAAACAAAAACAAACACAGAACAGGAAAGACAGAAAGGTAACCTCATTATCACCAAAGTATCTAAGTAACTCTCTGGTTATGCGCTAATGAAGACTGCATGAGTAACTAAGTCGTTTGTCGAGGATTAATTGGCCTCCTGATTTGCATGTTGTCAGGTGGCCGTAGTGGAGGAACCTTAGGCAGTGTGTGTGTGAGAGAGAGAGAGAGAGAGAGAGGGTTTTTTTTTATAGAAACTTGATCTTCATTTACATAGCTGTTGAAGTCTTTTGTGAGTTTTATTTACATATCAGGTATCAGGTAAACTCGTATGGTTCCTCTCGAAGCAATAGATACGAAAGCTACAAATCTACTACAGTGAAGATAAGACTAAAGGTGTTGCGTTTACATGGTGAGTAAAGATGCATGATCTCAATTTAAGTGGTGGGTGGGTCGATTTATTTCTGGGTCACACAGTCGATGAGAGTGCAAGGAATCCGGGTCATAATGGGGAGGGTTTCTTTTTTTTTGGTTCAAGGTTACATAGAGGATTAAATTGTTAAATAGTGGAATAATGTGATTTTTATTTTATATTTACAAAGTCGACAGGTGGGCGAGGAGGGAACACAGGTGGGTGAGGGAGGAACACAGGTGGGTGAGGAGGGAACACAGGTGGGTGAGGAGGGAACACAGGTGGGAGGGAGGAACACAGGTGGGCGAGGAGGGAACACAGGTGGGCGAGGAGGAACACAGGTGGGTGAGGGAGAGGCACAGGTGGGGAGGGAACACATGTGGGCGAGGGGAAACACAGGTGGGTGAGGGAGGGAACACAGGGAGGCACAGGTGGGCGAGGGGAGGAGACAGGTGGGCGGGAGGGAACACAGGTGGGTGAGGGAAGGGAACACAGGTGGGCGAGGGAGGGAACACAGGTGGGCGAGGGAGGGAACACAGGTGGGCGAGGGAGGGAACACAGGTGGGCGAGGGAGGGAACACAGGTGGGCGAGGGAGGAAGCACAGGTGGGCGAGGGAGGAAACACAGGTGGGCGAGGGAAGACTGTTTTTAGCTGACTGTTTTAACTGTTTTGTTATTCATGTATTGAGGATTGACTGTTTTAGCTCAGTGGTGATATTTCCAGAGCTATAATTATGGTGATATTTCCAGACCTATACATGTGGTGATATTTCTTGATGCTATATAGAAAATATTATCGATATATACAGTATTATATATATATGTTAACAAAGGAAAATATATGGAGGTTTTCGTGTTACGTTAATTCAATTTTAGGTACGTGGGGAGGATAGCGCCCGCCTTCTGCCTGGATTACCGTGTAGAAACTGACAAAAAGTGGACGAGGGAAAAAGTGGACGAGGGAAAAGTGGACGAGGGAAAAAGTGGATTCAGTGTGTGTGTGTGTGTGCAAGCAGCGTAGCTACCTTCTGCTGCTCTTCCTTCGGCTTCTGTTCCTGCTGTTCCGTTGAGGCGCTGGGGGGGGGGGGGTTATTGGCCGGATGGAGGTGGTGGTGATTGTGGTGGTAGTGGTGATGGTGGTAGTATTAGGGATGGTGGTAGTATTGATGGTGATTGTGGTGGTGGTGATTGTTGTGTTTTTTAGAGGTGGTAGTGGTAGTAGTAGTAGTACTGTACATCATTGTTTGAACCCGGAACTGCAAGAATCTCCATCACTACTACTACTACAACTACTATTACAACTACCACTACAACTATTACCACTACTTTTACAACTACAGTACCACCATCTCCACAACCACCACCACCACAACCACCACCACCACCACTATTTTTAATCCCCTGATAAAAATTCTGGGGATATATAACAATAATATCTGTCTGTTGATGATAAATTTTCTCTCCACCTCTTAACATACTCCTTCAAAACCTATAAATTGCATCAGTTGTTGGTATGCAAATGACTTATATCAGATCCTTCCCTTGGATTATAAAACGTATTACAAGACTTTATAATTTCACTTTAAAATATATAGTCCCATAACTTAGATAAATAAATTCAATCTAAGCATATTTTAGTGTATTAAATGTCAAATTATTATAGATGTGTGTGTGTGTGTGTGTGTGTGTGTGTGTGTGTGTGTGTGTGTGTGTGTGTTTATCTGTTTGTTTATCCCTCGTTTGTTGTTTGTTGAGCTTCTCGGGTCTGTCTTTATCCACAGTTTTCAGTCTTGTGTTGTTAATTTTCTACTATGTGTAATTTATATGTGTATGTTGTATAGCTGTATTATGCATGTATACGTGTTGAGCCAGTATGAGAATATGCAGAGTGATTTTACTGATGACATATCCACTGTCTATCTATCTATCTATCTATCTTCTCTCTGCATGTCTATCGATATCTGTGTTTTTCTGTCTGTCTGTCTGTCTGTCTGTCTGTCCATGTAATTGTCTGTCTCTGTCTCTGTGTGTATCTGTCTCCTGGTTCATTGACTCAGATATTGTGTACAAAGTCTGTTCGGAGGTCAGGGTCAGGGGGGGGGGGTGGTCTCACAAGTATACCGTCTCGCCATCAAGTATAAACAAGAGCTGAATCTAATAACACCTGCACTTGGACAGTATTCAATGTTCGCACTTGAGGACTCACTTGAGGGCTCATACTGACTCAAACCATCGCTCGGTTTTCACTTGAGGGCTCAATTGAGGGCTCACAGTGACTCAAACCCTCGTTGGCACTTGAGGGCTCACAGTGACTCAAACCCTCGTTGGCACTTGAGGGCTCACTTGGGGACTCACTTGAAGGCTCACACTAACTCAGACGCCTCATTAATATGTTGTGGGGAAGGACAGCGCTTCAGGAGCCGACTCGAACAATATAAAGACATTCTTTCAACTCTTATATTTATGGGTGTGGGTGTGGGTGGGAGTGGGTGGGTGGGTGGGTGGGTGTGGGAGTGGGTGGGTGGGGGTGGGTGGGGTGATGGATGTAGGTGTTTTGGTGCGTGGGTGAGTGAGGGATGAGTGGTGGTGCTTGTGTTTGTGTGGGTGACGGTGTTTTAAGGTGGATGGAGGGTGTTTATGGGTGAGTGGGGTGTATGTGTTGGGTGGATAACGGGTGTGTTTGGGTGTGGGTAAGTGTGTGGTTGTGTTGGTGGACAAGCACTTTTGTTATAAACTCTTGTTGTTGTTGTTGTTGCTATTATTATTATTATTATTGTTGTTGTTGTCGTTTTTGTTGTCGTTGTTGCTGTTTATATTACTTTTATTATTATTATTATCATTAGTAGTAGTAATAGTAGTAGTAGTTAGTAGTAGTAGACTATTAACGGTACAAAAAAAAAACAATAAAAACAAAAAAAAAAACCACTTCTGTCAGCGGGTGGTAGGCAGATGTCCCTCCCCCACTGTGCGTGAAACTGAACGAAAACAAACGAACACTCAGACGCCAAACAAACTGACAGACTCTGAACAGTCATGTGGAGTCCTCTTTGCCAAGATGATGGACCGAGAGATATGTTTCCCCCTTGTTGGCTTGAGCACCGCCATTAAGTGAGGTTCCTTTATATTTACAAACCAACTGGAAAGAAGCAGCTGATTGGCCTTGTTGGCTATCCTGGGTCAAATTAACTTACCTGTTTACCATTGTTTGTATACCTGTACTGTCTATGTACTTTGGAAAGTGTATATACCTGCATGGTCTATATACCGTCTATACCTGGGTTGTATATATACGTGCTGAACAAATTATACTCTCTCTCTCTCTCTCTCTCTCTCTCTCTCTCTCTCTCTCTCTCTCTCTCTCTCTCTCTCTCATCTGCCTTCTGTAACTTAGTGTCATTTGAGGATTGTGATCAAGAGTCGGGTTTCAGGACAAATAAATATCAAAACATCTCTGGCCTTGTCGCGAAAATTAGACCCGAAATATTATACTAGATGGGGGCCCGTTACTAGATGGGGCCCCGTTACTAGGTGGGCCCCGTTACTAGATGGGCCCCTTTACTGGATGGGCCCCGTTACTAGATGGGCCCCTTTACTGGATGGGCCCCGTTACTGGATGGGCCCCGTAACTAGATGGGCCCCGTAACGAGATGCTGCCACGCCTATTAACTGTTAGAAAGAATGATTTTAACCATCGAATCTTTATGAATGAGTGTCCTTAGTGGGTGTGAGGGTATGGGCGGTGTTCAGAGAGAGGGAGGAACCTGGTTACCTTGTCTCTCAATTTTCACGCCCATCCAGCATTCACGCCCCCCCCCCCCCTCTCTCTCTCTCACACATATTAGCCCTACGTTTGCTCATTCTTTCCTAATGTATACGTGCGTGCATGTGTGCGTGCGTGAAATGTGCATTTTAAAGCATTCCGAGCAGTTTTTCCTCAGTGTTCACTGTTCATGACTCGTTACTAATGTGTGTGGGTGTGTGTGTGTGTGTGGGGGGGGTTACGTAATGCAGCAGACAGTTGAGTGGCTCTGGTACAGTATATACAATTGTCACTAATTTTCGCTGGTAATTGAACGTTGGGGTGTGTGAAAATTTTGTATTCTGTAATAAAGGCTCAGATACAGTATAGCTGGATTGTATTACGGCATTTTTTTGTTATTTAATGATATTTATTAAGTTCTGTGTACTATTGTCAGTTGTTTGTGGTGTTTTAGCTTGTTTCTGAAGTATTTGATTGCGGCTGATAGAGAAATTATTATATTGTGGTATATATATATTTTACTGAATTTTAATATCAGTCCGGGAGATATTCGTTTTTGCTGTTTTTTTTTATAAAGATAGACGATTTCCTCAGTTCAGATAAGACTTAATTATATATTATTTTAATTAATAATGACAAGGTGAGATTTGCTTGATTTTGAACACCTGGTTTCCGCCCTGCAGGTAACGTATTTTACAATATTGATGGAAAATTTTAGTTGTAAATTGATATTACTGTATATTTAAAATAACTGAGTTTCGTTCTGCTTGTGACATTTATTGGCGTCTCTTACGACCATTATTACAATACAACCACAAGAAATTGTTGTGATAAGTAAAGATTGTAAAAGATGGTTTGTTCAGTGAGCAGAAGCAGTTGAGCAGAACGAGAGAATACCTGTGTAGAGGCGAGTGTAAAGGTATGAGTGGCGGCCTGGATCTATGTGATAATTGGCGTGTATGTGTGTATGTATGTGGGGTATGTGTGTATAAGGGGGGGGAGTGACAGTTGGCAAGCGGGTGTAAGTATGAGTGCACGTGTGTGTGTGAGTGTGTGTGTTTATATATGTGTACACACAACATGTGTGTATTGGAGAAGAGAGAGAGAGAGAGAGAGAGACTTGGCAAACTACGACGTGAGTGTGTACATAAAACTTGTGTACGTGAATCATGGGCATATATGATGAAGACAGAGAGTCTCTTGGCAAGTGTGTGTGCACATGCGAGTACACGGATGTATGTGTTGACACAAGTGTGTGTACTTTACCTGTGTGTATGTGTTTAAGCAAGTACCGGAATGATTGCTTGCGTACACACGTCCTTGTGAGAGAAGGGATCTGTAAACAGGTGAATTTCT
>NW_024722610.1:1953996-1976496 GCF_018991925.1 Homarus americanus | reverse complement strand
GGAAAGATTATGTAGTCGACTTTGCATCATCATATCCAGTAGTCCAGAGCCTTAAACACAGTACTTGTCCATGGCTCTCCTTATACGAGTATCATATATCATAGTCACTTTTCCTTATCAGATATTGTCGACAAATTGCAGCATCATTTTCACCATTATATTCAAAACTCCTCACCCCTCGTGTGGGCTCGAGTAGTACTTACAGGCTTTCATACATGATGCAGTACAACGATGCACTAATGTGTAATTTGGGGGTAAGCCCGATGTTGCATGTGTGTGGTGTGTGTCAAGCATGAGCGATGATGATGAGTGGTAGGAGCAGGTGGGTATCAGGAGTGTGTGGTGCATCTCACGACCCCTCCGTCAAGTCCCCGGGATTATATCGTCATCGTCCTGTTGTAGCCGTCACTTCCGCCGTCACGTCTGTATTTTTTATGATTAATTTCAGATAATTTCTCTCAAATTTTTTTTTAGTTAATATTAAGCAAAATTCTTCTTGAGACCTTGTTCAAAATTTTGTTCGCCAGTTCACATTACAAAAGTCTCACAGCACAGGAGCCAAACAGTCTTTTTTTGGGGAGGACCACCACCATGACTGACCCAAGGTATAATACTGTACACAATAGAAGAGAAGAGGGTCAAGATGAGCGGCTGTAGTACACATGTTAAGGAAAAGATCTTGGATTAGTACAGTTAGAAATAATTGTTGGAATTATTTTTTCAATTGATAGGGCTTCGAGTAGGACCTTTATAAGTGTAGGACTCCGAAAAGGACCTTGGTGAATGTCAGAACCCTTGGAGTAACGCAGACAGTCAGACACTTGAGGTATATAATAGAAACCAAACCAGCCAGTAACTATTATTCATTATCTTTGTTTAACTTTATATACTGTACCTTTGTTGTGTCTAGTCGTAGAGTATTTACATAACCTGTTTATTGTGTCTCTACTGGCACGTGTGTAGTGAGATGTGCTGGGGTAGATACTGTACCCCTTCTGTGGCTTGTGGAGAGATGACGAAACTCAGGTACTGGACATGAACGGAATTAAATTTGGTTAGGATAGATTTGGTTAGGTTAGGTTAGATTTGGCTATGTTAGATTTGGTTAGTTTGGGTTTGGTTTGGTTAGGGTTGGTTAGGTTAGATTTGGCTTTGTTAGATTTGGTTGGGTTAAATTTGGTTAGGTTAAATTTGGCTAGGTGTACAGTACCTTCCGTGTTTAGTACTTTAACCTTAAGTCTTTAAAACATTAACCGAGTTATGGGCCTTAACCTAAACACCAATAGAAGTGTATCTACATAAAACACCATTAACCAGGGCCTTAACAATTAATAGAAGAGTATCTACATAAAACACCATTAACTTAGACATTAATAGAAGCGGGCTGAGGCATGACCTCCCATTCTGGTGCAATTAAGAGGCTCATTTGCTTCCTGTTACCTTACTGTCACTCACCTGACGCTCAGCTGTTATGCACCGGCGATGTATGGGGGAGGGGGGGAGGGAGGTATTTGACATAGTGAGAGGAGGGGAAGAGAGGGTGGGGAGGAGGTGGAGGGAAGGGGAAGAACAAAAGGTGGGGAGATAGAGAAAGATAGGAAGAAGAGGGAAAAGAGAAAATAGGTAAGAGGTATTGGAAGGAGGAGGAGTAGAAGGGAGAGAAAGAGAAGAAGCAAGAGAGGGGGAAGAGGAGATAAAAGGAAAAAGGGGGGAGAAGAAGAGAAGGAGGAGTGGGAGGAGGAGAAGAAAAAGTAGAAGGTCAAGAGGGAGTGGGAGAAGATGATGATAGAAGGTCAACAAAGAGTGGGGGGAGGAGGAGGAGGGTGAGAAGGCGAGGAGGAGGAAGAGGGTGGTACAGGAGTAGGGAGGGAGGAGGGTAAAGAGGGCGAGGAGGAGGAGAATGGGGGGAGTTGAAGTAAATATGGGGCGGCTGGAGGTGACACCATGACGTAAGAACAGGGTGGGGGGCGGGAGGGGGGGAGGGGTACAGGGACATTATGATGTTTATTATTACAAGACACCCGCACGTGTTGTGGGGGGGGGCGGCAGAGGAGTAAAGAGGGAGGTGTACACAAGGTAGCGGCGTCCACCTTAACCTTACCTTAACCTTACCTTACCTTACCTTACCTTACCTTACCTTACCTTACCTTACCTTACCTTGCCTTGTCTTGCCTTGCCATCACAAAAAAATATCTCTCCCAAAGAACAACATAGATGATTTATTCCCCCGACTTAATAAAAGAAAAAGAAAAGATACAAGACTCATTTGCATCAAACTCTTCATATTGTCATATCTTTATTTACATCACGAGGGCGTGGCAGCAGACTATTGAAGTGATAAGAATGTGATTTTTTTTCTTCTCTTCTCTGTGCTCTTCATATAACCCACCAAGGCACTTCAAAACATCCCACTTACCGCTCTTCATTCTTTGGCAAATGGGACAACTCGGGGTGAATGGTTGACAGTGAAGCTTATTTGAACTGTCCCTGAGCATGTCTGTGTTTAATACTACAGGATACAGTGGCCATAGGTACAAAATAAACGTTAATCGGTATTACAGCAGCATTTGATGATAAATAGAATAAGTTAGAGTTGTAAATAATACAAGTGTTGAGATTAGTATTGTAAATTATAGCAGAAAACATTTATGGTATAACACAAGGATGGACGTGTATGTTGCATTGTCTGTGTTCTTCTCAAAACCTTACCTTACCTAACCTAACCTAACCTAACCTAACCTAACCTAACCTAACCTAACCTAACCTAACCTAACCTGGGAGTTAAGCTTGAATTTTCAGCTTCACGATATAAGTTAAAGGTGTTTGTTTTATTTTTTGTACGTGACTGGTCGACGTTGTTATGTAATGGGCTCGAGATGCTCTGTGATGCGTAGCCGAGGAGGGTATTAGGTGAAGTGGAGGAGGAGAGGGAAGACGAGTGGGAGGAAGAGAGGGAAGGGAAGACGAGTGGGGAGGAGGGGAAGACGAGTGGAGGAGGAGAGAGGGAAGCGAGTGGGGGAGGAGGGAAGATGAGTGGAGGAGGAGAGGGAAGGGAAGACGAGTGGGGAGGAGGGGAAGACGAGTGGAGGAAGAGAGGAAGGGAAGACGAGTGGGGGAGGAGGGGAAGAGTGGAGGAGGAGAGGAAGGGAAGACGAGTGGGGGAGGAGGGGAAGAGAGGAGGAGAGGGAAGGGAGGGGAAGACGAATGGGAGGGGAGGGGTTGAGGGAATACGGGAAGAGGAGATGAAGACGATAATAGGAGGAGGATTAGGAAGAGAAGGTGATAGAAGGAGTAGGAAGAGATGATGATAGGAGGAGGAAGAAGAGAAGACAATAAGAGGAGGAAGAGAAGATAGGAGGAGAGAACACGGGTGGAAAGAGAAGTGAAGAAGGCAGTGGAAGTAAAAATTGAGTAGATGTTTTTGAGGGGGAGGAGGAGGGCAATGAGAAAAGGAAAATGTAGGAGAACAGAGAGATAGAAGAAGAGAATGAATATAAGGAAGTAAACAAGAATGAATAGTGAGAGAAAACGGAGGGGGGAATCTGTGTAATATCCAGGTGATGCTTGAATTTATCCTTGCGTGGTGTGGATTCCTTTGGTTATCACTGAGAGAGTGTGAGTGTAATTTTATGCTTGTGGAAGATAAACCTATCAAAACTTCAAAAAGCACACGGGGGCGAATGTTACTTCTCGGTGTAAACGCTGCTTCAGAATCCATTACTCAAAGCAAAGTTTACAAACACCCACGAAAACGAGTAAAGGTTATGAAGATGTTGGTGGAGGAGAGTAAACAAGGTGTGAGACTCGACATCTTCCTGGGACAGACAACCTGCATCTCCGGCTCCCTCACTTCTTAATTCTACTTGTAAATATCATAAAAAAAAAGCGAGACACGTGAAGCGAATTCTTGTTGCCTCCACAGTCTGCCAGGAGCTTAACGTGATTTTATTTTTATTTTTTTAATTATTTAACTGTAGTGGCGATCCTGTGAGTGTTAGGATAGTACAAGAGGGGCCGAGTGTCCTACTCCTCCGTACATGACTCTGACTTGTCTAGCACTAGGAGAGCACTTAGGCATCACGACTATGTGCACTTTACGCCGCACTGTGATAAGAGGTGCATTAATATTTAAGAATTCGTGATGTGCATATTATTTTTAGCTTCACTTCAAAAAAGACTTCTGGGGAGCCTTATAATGCTACTCCCTCCCCCCCACCCCTCCACCCTTCCTCCCGCCTTCGTCCCACTCTATAATAAAACCTGATTTGTACAATAGTCAATCATATATTTTTCCTCCAACGTTAGGTTAGTGAGATGGTGTGTGTTGACCTTCACTTTCTAACACACACACACACACACACACACACACACACACACACACACACACACACACACACACACACACACACACACACACACACACTGATCCCCGCCACCAGACAACCAGTACTCATTTACTACCAATAAACTTCACCATTTTTTTTAACCACTTGTCTGGCACCAATTATCACCAGAGTAATGTTTCCTTTGTTAGTTTGTGTGCCTGTGACACCGAGGAGAAAGTTAAAGGATATTGTCATTCACTTTGGCATTGGTGTTGTAGTTGTCTTTTGTTGTTGTCGTGTTCGTGTTGTTGTTATTTTAGTCGTTTTGTCAGGTTTTTGTTGGGATTTTGTCGTTATCGATATTTTTTTGTCGTTTTCGTCGGTTTTTTGTCGTCTTATTCGTCGGGTCGTTCTCGTAGTCGTCACCGTTTTACAAATCGTCTTGGCTATATATATATATATATATATATATATATATATATATATATATATATATATATATATATATATAAATATATATATATATATATATATATACACACCCTTTCGCGTGTCCGTGGTCATTATACTACTCTCTTTATGAAGGATAAACGTAATGCACTGTTTATCGATGACTTATATAAATACCATCAGTACCTAATATTTCTTTAACCACTACTTAAAGAAACGCTTATCATTACTTAATACTACACTAGACACTTTTTTATTTAAAGTATCAATAGTAGTTACGTCTGAGTAGGTCTTATTTTAAAGATATATTATAATTATAGCTTATTCTCACAACTAGTTAATTTTTATCAACTGGTTACCTAATTATAAATGTTACTAATATATATGTTTAATCCTCATTTGTATTTATTAAAACTTGTAAGGATCATAAGGGAGTACTACATTCTCCTCTCTAACTATCCACCTGGTGATTAGTGTCATTAATAACTGATAATAGTTTTGTAGACACCTGTACACGTCGGTAACACCTAATGACCTAATACTTAACTAGTTGTAACTATCACTAATAGACAGATTACTATGAGGCACTATAGCCGGTCCGTGTAATCATCTCACATTACCCTGAGTTGTGATCATTAAAGCCCCAACGACCGGTTATCGTAACGAGTGGTTGTATTAGCCTCTCTGGGTCCAGCTATGAGAATGGGGGCCAATAAAAATGCAGGGATTATTTATTGTGGCCGTGTGATTGGTTGGTTGGTTGCAGCGTCGAGTTTTGCATGTAGCTCCGTCCAGCAGTAAGGATCGAGCCAATAAATATGTCGAGATGGTTTATCGAGGTGAGCGATTAGTTGGTTGGTTAGTTGGCTGTTTCCATGAACCAGTTTTTAAGAAAATTAGCCAATAGAAATACAGGATTTGCTCGTCTGGTAAAGGGATTGGTCGTTAGGGCGGTGGCGTACGTATCGCTTAAGTCTAGAAAGATCCGAGTCAGTAGAAATTCAGGTTGGTCGGTAACTAAAATCCTCGATGCCAAATACCGAAGAAAAAAACCCCAACCAGGAGTTAGCTGGTCGCCGCCGAAGTTTGTATTACTAAAACCTGAACCAAAAACCCAGCCAATAAAAATTCAGGAATTATTTATGGGTCAGAACGATTGGTTGGTTGGTGGGCGGTGCTCTTGATCCTTGTTATTTACTGTATGGTCAAATTAACTCTCAAGCTGTATTCTCATAGTAGTTTTGAGGGTTCGGTTAAGTTCCAGCCACCGAGATTGAAATATTCATGTGTTTGTGCGAAATAGATCCTCGTCGTGGGCGTCAATTTCTGTCTGTGGTTATATTCAAGTTGATTTTGCAACTTGCAATTTGGACCAGAGTCAATGAAGATATATCGCGTGGGCGGGGTTGGTTGTAAGTCGTTATAACCCATACGGGGAATATGATAAAGTCTATTATTACCTTCGTTCATTTGTATAACAGATATGCTATAATTACCGAGAGAGGGTGAATATATGCGGCTGTTTGTGTGTCGGTCAGATGTATACAGCCCCGTGACCTCTTGTTTCACCTTGTTATTTTTTGTTTCATTTTTTTCCTCCCCCTTCCATATATTCAATCAGTATCTCTCCCCTATTACCTGCCTGACTCTCCTTACTCAGTCCCTATGTTATGTGGAGTTAAGTGGATGGTCGTGACTTAACTGTTTTGGGTTTTTAAAAGACTTGGGGACCCCCTTAATCTGACCTCTCTCTCTCTCTCTCTCTCTCTCTCTCTCTCTCTCTCTCTCTCTCTCTCTCATCTGGTGTGGTAGGGGATGGAGGGGGATATAGCAACATCCCTCCCTTTTCTCCCTCCCTTTTCTCCCTCTTTCCCTCCCTACCCCCTTTAACATCCCTTACTCCTTCCACCTGAGTATTTTTCTCACTAAGCATCGTTCCTTCCTATTCCCTCCCTCCTTTACCCTTCTCCCTCTTTCTCTCTCTTCTTTCCTTCTTCACCGCCCTCCCTCCCTCCCTCCCTCCCTCTTTCCTTCTGATGTGGTAGTGATGGAGATGAATGTGAAGTTGACGAGGGCGTGAAGGAGACCCGGGATATAATGCTTATTTATGATTCAGTGCCTCAATCGTCGGCCTCTTTTGACTCCTTTGGCACTCCTTGGCACTCCCTCACCTTGAATCCCTCTTGGCACTTCTTCACCTCGACACCCTCTTGGCATTCCCTCACCTTGAATCCCTCTTAGCACTCCTTCACCTCGACACCCTCTTGGCACTCCTTCCCCTTGACTCCTTCTTGGCACTCCCTTCTTGAGATCCTTCCTCCTCCTCCTCCTTGAAATACATCTACCTCTCGCTTCTCAACTCGTGTTACTTTTCCTAGTAATGCGCGCAACATGTGAATCAGTATCAAGTGTCACTAATTAATGATACTGAATGGTAGATTGGGGGGGGAATTATCCAGGTAATGATAGATTGGGGCGGAATTATCCAGGTAATGGTAGATTGGGGCGGAATTATCCAGGTAATGATAGATTGGGGCGGAATTATCCAGGTAATGATAGATTGGGGTGGAATTATCCAGGTATTGGTAGATTGAGGTGGAATTATCCAGGTAATGATAGATTGGGGTGGAATTATCCAGGTAATGGGGTGAATGAATGTTAAATTAGGATAAATTATTTTGTTAATGAGGATATTATTTTAAGTTAATGATAGATTGGGAGCTATTGTAGGGGGTGATGGGGGGGGGTGTAGCTAGTGGTAGATTGGTGGTGTAGATGCTGGTAGATTGGGAGGTGTTGTAGTAGTGAATAAATGTAGATGGGGAAGAATTGTAGTAGTGTACTGTTATAGTGGGAATAGTGGTAGATGGTGGATAGTGTGGATAGTGTCAGTGGTGGTGTGGTCCTCTGGAAGGATACAGATAGGGTGATGGGCTGACCACGGCGTCCAGACCATGTTTGCTGGGGTCAGGTTACCTACTTTATGGGGAGGTGTTCAGTATAATTTATGTGGACGTCTTACAAGAAAGTTTGATTCTTGTCTGAGCGGTCTGTGTTTGTTGTCTTTGTGTGCCGGGTCTGTGCTACTTATCTCGGAGTCTGCGGTTATCTGTTTCTTGTCTGTGTCTCATGTCTGGACCTTACTTCTTGTCGAGGTTTCTGCGTGTAACAGAAGGTCTCCAGTATGACGGCCGATGTCCTTGCCACGTGAGGCAGGTGATCACCAGACAGACCCCATGACGGCACGCACCTGGTTCACACGATGCTGGTGATGCGGTGCACGTGTAGATGTGATTCAACCATGACTCCGCTGTACGATGACGTCTTACAGCTGGGGAGTAATAAAACTCGCGTGCGCACGCACGTAGGTGCACGCATTGTATGATACATTATATATGATGTACGAGCATTTTATATACACAAGCGTCATGTATGAGCTACACCCATCACACGACTTGATGCTTCACACACACACACACACACACACATGCAGCCATTGCCCCCATAGTACAGATTTACCTGTCCCCATCAACGACGCTACAGTATGTCACACTAAACCTGCCGTGTTTCGTTGTCTGACACGTTTCATTATGTTGTTCTGAACTCTTTTTCTGGCTGCTCAGAACGGCGTCAACCATTGAGGAAATTGTTTTATTATTATTTTAAATCTAATCTGATTCGCTTCTCTTGACACATCGGTTCATCATCTCATTCTGAACTCTTTTGGGTGGTTAGAACAGTGTGATTCACTGAGGAAACTTCCATTATTGTACATCTACCGTGACTCGCTCGTGCTGACACACGCTTCATTATCTCGTTCTCAGCTCTATTGGCCGCGGGATTTACTGAGGATGTCGATTTATTATTTCAATAAATTTCAATCTGATTTCGACTTGTGTCTGTCAGAGCCTCAAAGTTATGAAAGAAATAATATCAGACAGACGTATTTCAGCCCTCAACTGTGATTATGGACAGATTTCGACAGTGATTCGTATTGTCTCGAGCTGTTGAGGGAAAATGAACCGTAGTTTGATGTTCCCAAAGTGAGTCGTCACAGTGGGGTTGTCAGAACGTGTTAGGTCGTGTAATGTAGTGTGGCAGGTTGTGTCAGACGGTTTGTCAGCTAGTGTGGCAGGTCGTGTCAGATGGTGTGGCAGGTTCAGTGTGTCAGCTGTTGTGATAGATCGTGTTAGTTAGTGTGGCAGGCTGTGTCAGTGTGTCGGGTCGTATATGCTAGTATATGTCAGATAGTGTTAAGTCGTGTCTGTTATTGTGGAAGGTCGTGTCAGGTCCTGTGGTAGGTCGTGTTAAGTCCTGTGGCAGGTTGTATCAGCCTTTGTATCAGACAATGTATTAGTTTTTATCATGGGTCATGTCAGCTGGTTATTGTCAGAGAGTATGTCAGTATTGTGTCAGTTGGCATATCATTCTTTGGGTCAGGTGGGTGTGTCAACCTCGCGTCAGATAACAGTGTCAGCTTTATTGTCAGGAGGCTGTGGTGCGTCAGGAAGGGCGTGGATGTACAGGTGACAGGTGAACACAATTTTCATCCGCCTCAATTCTTCCCTACCAGAAAAAATAAATAAAAAATATCTCATTAAAACCTTATTTAATTATGTAGACAACAGGAATAACTTTGTAGTTTTTGTTTACAGTTTTTGTATCTGAATGTTTTTGTAATTTACCTTCGATGGCGTTACGTTTTTTTGTTGTTGGTATTTTTCAGTATAGCAGGAATAAATAATTTGTATTTTATAGTAAATTAGAGATAAGATATTGGTATTTTAAGGTACAGAATATTATAAGGTTAATTAATTTTCATTCTGTAATACTTTTTGAGGTTTGGTGTTCACATTTGGAATATTTTATAAGTGAAGTCTCTATTTTGGAATATTTATTGAGGGTTGATTAGTTTTAAGACCATTGGCCACTTACCGGGTTATTTAGGTAAATGGTTAATGTTATCCCATTTCTTTTGTCTTTATCCTAACCGAGGAGGAAAAGACGGAGAGGGATACAGGTATAGGCGTGTGTGTGTCTGTCTGTCTGTGTCTGTATGAATGCGTGTGTGTGTGTGTGTGTGTGTAACCATAAGTTTGAAAAAGACATGCATGTGGGTGTGAGTGTGTGTGTGTGTGTTTGAAAAAGAACATTGTGTGTGTGTGTCTGTCTGTCTGTAAGCATGCGTTTGAAAAAGAAATGCGTGTATGTATGTCTGTCAGTCTGTCTGTCATTTTATCTATAACCATAAGTTTGAACACAATATGAACTCTACCGACAGTATTGAATGGAATTTCACGCCTCTTGGTACAACTGCTGTATATGGGTGTGGGTGTGTGTATGTATAGTGATAGTTCCGCTCCGGTGACTATGTGTGTGTGTGTGTGTGGGGTGTGTGTGTGTGTGTGTGTGTGTTGTGTACAGAGAGGCTGCAGGTCACGTACATACGTGAGTTAGGGTGATACAGTACACTGCCACTCGCTGTGATGAAACTAAATTAAGAACACAGCTGACAGTATTATCATATGGCCAGCGTGTGTGCCGCGCCCCGAGCTGTGTTGGGCAACACCTGTTGGTGATGGCTCTTGTCTGACTCACTCACATGGGTCATCTCCTCCCCCTCCACACACACACACACACACACACGAGTGGAGACATTCCTTCACATACAGGCACGCACACACACGCGGAGACACTCCCTCACACACAGAACGTAGGTAAGAGTTGTGGTCTACTCTGGAGATCCAGGCCTCGTTTAGGACTTGATTGACTTAGAACACGGTAAGAGGTGACAGGATAATTAGTATAGAGATTAGATGTGTTCTGTTATATATATATATATATATATATATATATATATATATATATATATATATATATATATATATATATATATATATATATATATATGAAGTTATTTTATTCCTTTGCTTATAAGATGGTTGTATTTACTCTCAGGCCGAATGATGATTATGATGGTAATAGATATGATAACGATTGTAAGAGTAACGGCAATTATGATAACGATATTGTAAATTAGGGCAATCAAGATGTTGGTGGTAATTATAGTTATGACAATAATGGTTAGAATTATTATGGCTGTTAATTATAAAATGTTGATACTACTGCTTTTACTACTACTACTACTAATGATGTTAAAATATTATTTCTAAATGTTAAAACTCAAAATAGTTTGCTGTGACATTTTTTTCCACTATGGACTCTACAGTACGTCTCATCAACATACAGTAAGTGAAGGCGTTGGTCAGGCGGTGGTGCAGGTGGCAGGTGTGGCCGGGGCCCTGGCCTCTACAAGTGCATAGTCCTTGTACATATTACCAACTATGTGGGAGTGTACATAGTGTGGGGACTTACTGTACCCATCTGGTGTGATGAGTGTCCACTGTACAAGTGGTGCTGTACAGGCCTGTCGCGGTTGTGTTAATGGTGCATGTAGTAATGTGCACATCTTGTATGGTAATGTGCACACCGTGAGTGATAATGTGCACACCTTGTGTGGTAATGTGCACACCTTGTGTGGTAATGTGCACACCTTGTGTGGTAATGTGCACACCACCTTGTGTGGTAATGTGCACACCACCTTGTGTGGTAATGTGCACAGCATGTGTAGTAATGTGCACACCATGTTTGGTAATGTGCGCACCTTGTGTGGTAATGTGCATACCTTGTGTGATAATGTGCACACCTTGTGTAGTAATGTGCACACCATGTTTGGTAATGTGCGCACCTTGTGATAGTAATGCTCACATCTTGTGTGATAATGTGCACACCTTGTGTGGTAATGTTCACACCTTGTGTGGTAATGTGTACACCTTGTGTGGTAATGTGCACACCTTGTGTGATAATGCTCACATCTTGTGTGATAATGTGCACACCATGTGTGGTAATGTGCACACCTTGTGTAGTAATGTGCACACCTTGTGTGGTACTGTTCGCACCTTGTGTGGTACTGTTCGCACCTTGTGTGGTAATGTGTACACCTTGTATGGTAATGTGTACACCTTGTGTAGTAATGTGCACACCTTGTGTGGTAATGTGCACACCTTGTGTGATAATGTGCACACCTTGTGTAGTATTGTGCACACCTTGTGTAGTATTGTGCACACCATGTTTGGTAATGTGCGCACCTTGTGTGACAATGTGCGCACCTTGTGTGGTAATGTGCACACCTTGTGTAGTAATATTCACACCTTGTGTGGTAATGTGCACACCTTGTGTGGTAACGTGCACATCTTGTGTGGTAATGTGCGCACTTTGTGTGGTAATGTGCACACCTTGTGTAGTAATGTGCACACCATGTTTGATAATGTGCGCACATTGTGTGATAATGTGCGCACCTTGTGTGGTAATGTGCGCACCTTGTGGTGGTAATGTTCACATCTTGTGTGATAAGGTGTACACCTTGTGTAGTAATGTGCACACCTTGTGTGGTAATGTGCACACCTTGTGTGGTAATGTGCACACCTTGTGTGGTATTGTGCGCACCTTGTGTGGTAATGTGCGCACCTTGTGTGGTAATTTGCGCATTTTGTGTGGTAATGTGCGCACCTTGTGTGGTAATGTGCGCACTTTGTGTGGTAATGTGCACAACTTGTTTGATAATGTGCACACCTTGTGTGGTGATGGTGAACACACTTAGTGTGGTGATGTACACACCTTAGCATGATTAGTGTGCACGTGAGGTGTAAAAGCACACACAAGGAGTAGACGGCAGGTGCGGGAGGGTACAGCGTGTGTGTGAGTGAGTGAAGGCACAGAACTCGGCGGTGCATCTGTGGTCAAGACAAACCTGTTCTGTGTTTTTGCTGCGTTTAACGTTGTTGATCCTCCCATGATAAACCCATCAGGACCAACACCCTCCACGACCCGTCTCCCACTGTCAGGAACACACACACACACACACACACACACACACACAGTATATCACTATAAAAGTACGGGTTGAGATAGCAAGAACAGGCACACTAACAACCGGTATAACTATAGAATTAGGTATAATGTGCAAGTACTTAATTACAAGTATAAAGTGCAGACCCATTAACTACTACTACAAGTATAGATATAAGTGTAAAGTGCAAATAGAATAAATTAAAGGTACAGTAAAGTAGATACTAATACAACAACAGATTTTGGAATAAAGTACAAATATTTAGGTACAATATAAAGTACAGTTGAATTAATTTCCATTGTCATCGGATATGCAAATACAAGTAGAGATTTAATTAAGGAACAGCTACAGTAATTCCCATACAATGACATTATCTCAAGACACTTCACAAATAAGGACAAAGTTAGTTATAAAGCACAGCTACAGTAATTTCCATGTAGCGACAGTATCACCAGAAACATCACTACACCTATAAGATACTGCTACAGTAATTAACATAGGAAGTGACTGTATCACCAGGAGCATCAGAATACGAGTTATAGGCATAGTAACTTGCATACAGTTACAGTTTTATCATGAATATCAGCACAAGTGTAGGTATTACACCAGTGACAGTAACACCACAGATACCGGGTGGAGATACCGGGTGGTGTATATGTGTAAGTACAGTTAATTTTGTATTATGACACTTATCATCTATAACAAATAGAACGACAGGTTTGAGTGTGAAGAAGAGGTACAGTAATTTCTATATGGCGGTAGTGTCATTAAAGGCATCAACACATTTTCCGTATCGTCAGCATATCATAAAAAAGTGCTTCATTAACCTGCATACGGGGGGATCGGTGGTAGATGCGGTACCGTTCTTGCCTCACAAGCGAGATGTCACGGGTTCGATTCCCGGGCCGGTGGAAGTTGTTTGGACTTACTTCCTTGCCCTCATTAGTCCCTGTTCACCTAGCAGTAAAGTAGGTACCTGGTGTAAATCGAAAATTGCGAATTCGTATTCAGGGAAAGTTGTTGGAGCTTCCAATAACTTCATGACATAAACCACTGACTCTTCAGGCTTCTTCGCCCTTAACTCGTGAGACATAAAGGTAAGCATGAACTTAGCATGCTTCCCTGTTGGGCGCTGTAAACGCTTCTGCGTACGAGGAGTGTTAGGTTAGGTTAGGTTAGGTTAGGGGTATGGTGGGTTAGGGGTAGGGTGAGTTAGGTTAGGGGTAGGTTGGGTTAGTTTAGGGGTAGGTTAGGTTTGGTTAGGTTTGGGTTAAGTTAGGTTAGGTTAGGGGTAGCTTGGGGTAAGTTAGGTTTGGTTAGGTTAGGGGTAGGGTGGGTTAGGGGTAGGGTGGGTTAGCTTAGGTTTGGGTTGAGTTAGGTTAGGGGTAGCTTGGGGTAAGTTAGGTTTGGTTAGGTTTGGGTTAAGTTAGGTTAGGTTAGGTTAGGGGTAGCTTGGGGTAAGTTAGGTTTGGTTAGGTTAGGGGTAGGGTGGGTTAGGTTAGGTTTGGGTTGAGTTAGGTTAGGGGTAGCTTGGGGTAAGTTAGGTTTGGTTAGGTTAGGGGTAGGTTAGATTAGAAGTAGATTAGACTAGATTTTAGCTCACATCAAGTTCCTTGGTGTGTGATTCTCCCCAGTCTGGTTACGCTAGAGTTCTATTGTAATTTCAACAGCTTTTTATTCACTCATTCTATTTGCGTATAGTCACCCCAGTGTGCGCCTGTACGGATCTGACTGTTGGATGTTTTTCACGCATGATGGTCGTTTCTTTCAAGGGCGGATAACACAGCCAAAGACCTCTTAATCTCACATCCGTATCGATCTGGAGGGAAGCCATTCTCAACACCTGTGAACCTGAGGCTGGATAACCCATTTACGTTTACATTTACATTGTTTTTATTACAATGTCTTGAGGTTGGGTTAGGTTTAGTGATACATAAACAACCTTGTATCTTACATGAGGTAGTTATATGTGTTTCCTTGATCTCTAATTATAGGAAGAGTCTTATATAATTTGAGAATGAGGCGGTGGTGGAGGAGGGTTGTGGAGGAGCACCCAGCTATTGTACTCGTGGTAACAAATGTGAGAGAGGGAGAAAAAGTGTGTCGTCACAATGGTCCTCATAACTTTCCGCTGCAGAAGGTTGTCGTCGCGTGTGCCTGTACAAGACTCGACCTTTTCTCACTTTACCCCCCCTTCCACCCTTCTCCCTCCCTCCTCCACCCCCTCCTACCTAAACACCTATTTACACGAGTCACTGCTACAGAGGAACGCCCACCTGATGCTTCTGGTTGTAAATGAGAGAGAGAGAGAGAGAGAGAGAGAGAGAGAGAGAGAGAGAGAGAGAGAGAGAGAGAGAGAGAGAGAGAGAGCATTGTCTCTGTGGTGGTCATTTATTTTCCTCGGTAGAAGATTGTCGTAGCGTGTCGTCCAGCGTGTGAGTGTACTGGTGGATCAGATAGAGGGTGGGAGGAGGGTGTCAGTCTCGGCCAGGGTGAAGAACTGGTGGTGCGTGGACAACAGATGGGGGAATGTTTGTCTCTATCTGGTGTATACAAGTAGGTGGTAAAAGTCGGTTACTTGTACCATTGAAACACCAACGAGTAGGTTAAGGGATAATGGTGACATACATGGGACTGTAGATAGAGGGAAGTAGGAGGGTGTTGGTCCAGGGTAAAGTACTGACTATCTTACGGGAGGATACTGTTTTTTTGTTTGTCTCTTGCTGCTGTGTAAGAGGATAGTCAAGTCGATTACTTCATCTTGGGCAAATAGGTCAAAGGTGAAGGAAACTGTAAAGAGAAGAAGGTAGGGGGCAGTAGACGTCAAGCAGAGTATAGTACTGATGGTGGCAAGACAGGATAATTGTTGTTGGTTTTTTTTTGTTATCAGTGAACTAATGAGTAAGAGTCAGATTTGCTCCATAAAGTGTTGAACGTCGGGTACTCGAGCAAGTAGCGAGGCGTTAGACGAGTGAATGGGAGGGAGGTTGGACATGGACCAGTGTCAAGTACTGGTAGGGGAGGGACACGGCTTGTGTTTGGTACTTGGCTGATGTATAACTAGGTAGTAAACTTCCACCATGAAGTGTGAAGGCGTCGGCAAGTGGTCAAGAGGCGAGGTATAGTAGTAGGGGGGTGGGGGTGGGGAGGTGTGGACGTTCGACAAAGTACTGGTAGTTTAATAGGACAGGACACTGGTGCTTCGTCCATCAACGAAGTGCAAGTAGGTAATAAAGTTTACTACGCAAAGTATGAGAGCTTCTGTAAGTTGGCCAAGAAGCGAGGAGCCACACAGGTGAGGCAGGTAGAGGGGCTGACTTACCTCCCTATGTTTACAAATTCTGACGTTATTTATTTTCTTTTCTCTTCGTAGATAAATAAAGGCGTAGAACTTCATTGCAATGTGGATACTATTTTCGCCGCCAGTGAGGTGTGTGATTTTATATCTAAAGGTAAGGGGGAAGTGTGCCAGTGGATCATTGAGAATTTGGACCCTAGTGCTTTATATTTGCTCGTTCAGTGAAGCTCGTGCATAAATCTTACTCACACGCTGTAGGATAACTCCTTAATTAAGTTCCTGTTAACATCACATGCCGTATCTTCAGAGCCAATAAAATTTAAATAAATATACGATTTATATAGCCCAGTGGATATATAAGGCAGGGTAAAAATGACCGATATAGATCGGTACTGGCATATACTGTAGGGTATATTTTTCCCCGTTGTCTAGTATACCGAGCCGGGATCAATATATCAGGCAAGTTTACCACATGGGCTGACACCATCAGTATACCGCGACGCGACTATACCGGCCAGACGTGCGCGACCAGAATACCTAATAGTGGTTTATGAATTAAAACATGTGGAGGTCGTCCATTCCCCGCCGAGCGCTGACTTACGGTCGACGAGCTGTTGCAGTAGCTTGTGGCCACTGATAGGTCCAGTATGGAACGTCGGCACACTTTGTTGTGGCGGTGGTGGTGAGTCATAGGTACACTTTGTTGTGGGGGTGATGGTGTGTCATAGGTACACTTTGTTGTTGTGGTGTGTCATAGGTACACTTTGTTGAGGTAGTGGTGGGTCATAGGTACACTTTGTTGAGGTAGTGGTGGGTCTTTGAGGTAGTGGTGGGTCATAGGTACACTTTGTTGAGGTAGTGGTGGGTCGGTACACTTTGTTGACACTTTGTTGAGGTAGTACACTTTGGTGTGGTCATAGGTACACTTTGTTGAGGTAGTGGTGGGTCATAGGCACACTTTGTTGAGGTAGTGGTGGGTCAAAGGTACACTTTGTTGAGGTAGTGGTGGGTCAAAGGTACACTTTGTTGAGGTAGTGGTGTGTCATAGGTACACTTTGTTGAGGTAGTGGTGGGTCAAAGGTACACTTTGTTGAGGTAGTGGTGGGTCAAAGGTACACTTTGTTGAGGTAGTGGTGGGTCATAGGTACACTTTGTTGAGGTAGTGGTGGGTCATAGGTACACTTTGTTGTTGGGTCTGCGTGTCCTTGTATCAGTCAGTCAGTCCGCGCGTCTTATGAACAACAAACACAAACATAAGATCTCACACGAGTCCGGTAAATAAACTATTTTTCCGACTTGACTATCAAAGAGTTACGACACGAATAAAACTACAGTACCATTTAATTTACATACAATTATTACACATTGGGTTGTTGACTATGTGATGTGACAGGTAACTTTCATACCTGTAAGTAAGTATTTTAAGTAATATTTATAGTTGTTTCTAACCCGCTTCACTCACTTTACATATAAGACACTACGTTGTTAAGCTGATACAACTATGTGCGAACTTGGTATGTAATCTTTTTTTTTTTTACCTCTACCACTGCTTGTACCTGTGTAGTATATGACTTGCCTGTGTTGTGTTTAATATTCAGGAGACTGTAGTATCTCTCTCTCTCTCTCTCTCTCTCTCTCTCTCTCTCTCTCTCTCTCACTCCTATCCCCTAATTGAAGCATTTATCCCCCCCCCTCTCACCTCAACGCCCCATTTCCTTTAATTGTAGCCACTTATGTCTCCCTTAAGTACCCCCATTGCCAACTAAACACCTCTATTATCACCTGCCATTAATCCTTTCAGTTCGCATTTTCCCTTAAGCTCCCCTTTCACCAGGGTAACAGCTGGAGGGGGTGAGGGGAGGTTGGTGGGGGATGGTAAAAGGGGGGGGTGGGGGAGGGTAGATAAGAGGGTAATAGTGAGGGAGGAATAAGGGAAGTAATGGAGGAGGAGAAGTAGGTGAGAGAAGGAGGAGAAGTAGGTGAGAGAAGGAGGACAAGCAGGTGAGAGATGGTAGGAGAAGGCAGAGGTGGGGAGGAGAAGGAAGGGGGGAAGTAGATGAGAGAGGAAGGGGAGGAGGCAGAAGAGAAGAGGAAAAGGAGAGGAGAGGGAGATAACATACAGGAGGAGGGGAGTAGAGGAATATGGAGGAGGAAAGGAGAGGAGAAAAGGGAAAACGGAAGGGTAGAGTAGAGAAAGAAGGAGGAGGGGAAGAGTGAATAGAAAGGAGGAAGATATGAGAGGAGAAACAGGAAGAGAGGAGGAGAAGAGAGGAAGAGGGGGAGGGGAGAACAAAACAATACTATACGTCACTTTACTTCCCTCTGCCTTTGGTTCCAACTCCTAATCCTCTTCCTTGGTCTCCATTGTGTTCCCTCATCTCACCTCACCTTCTCCTCATCTCCTCATCTCATCTCCTCCTCACTATTCCTCTTACCCCACCTCACTCCACTCCCCCACCCCACTCCCCACCCCACCCCACTCCACTCTGGGGGGGAGCGTACCGGGTGATAGCTCATGTTTGTCCTGTGTGTTGGTGGTAGTACAGTGGTGGTGGTGGTGTTGGTGGTGCAGGTCATAGTGGTGTGCTGGTGGTGGTGGGTCATAGTGGTGGTAGTGGTGTTGGTGATGTAGGCTGGTGGTGGTGGTGGTGCTGGTGCAGGTCAGTGGTGGTGGTGTGGTGGTGGTGTAGGGTCAGTGTGGTGGTGGTGGTGGTGTAGGTTGGTGTGGTGGTGTTGGTAGTGGGTGGTGGTGCAGGTCATAGTGGTGGTGGTTGGTGGTGTAGGTCATAGTGGTGGTGGTGTCAGTGGTGGTGGTGTGGTAGGTCATGGTGGTGGTGGTGTTGGCCTCTAGTAGGTGGGTGTGGTGCAGGGTCACAGTGGTGGTGGTGTTGGTGGTGCAGGTGCAGTGGTGGTGGTGCTGGTGGTATAATATAGTGGTGGTGGTGTTGGTGGTGGTATAGTAGTGGTGTTGGGTAGGTCATAGTGGTGGTGGTGTTGGTGGTGTAGGTCATAGTGGTGGTGGTGTTGTGGTGTAGGTCATAGTGGTGGTGGTAAGCAGGTATATATTGCAGTGGTGGTGTTGGTGGTGTAGGCAGGTGGTGTAGGTTGTGTGGTGGTGGTAAGCAGGATGTAGGTAGTGGTGGTGGTGTTGGTGGTGTAGGTCAGTGGTGGTGGTGTTGGTGGTGGTAGGCAGTGGTGGTGGTGCTGGTGGTAGGTCATGGTGGTGTGCTGGTGATGTAGGTCACAGGTGGTGGTGTTGGTGGTGGTCGGCTGCAGTGGTGGTGGTGTTGGCGGTGGATGGTCATAGTGGTGGTGGTGTTGGTGGTGTAGGTCATAGTGGTGGTGGTGTTGGTGATGTAGGTCATAGTGGTGGTGTGTGAGGTCACATAGTGGTGGTGGTGGTGTTGGTGGCAGTGGTGGTGGTGGTGTTGGTGATGTAGTGGTTGGTGTGGTGGTGTGGTGTGGTGGTGTAGGTCATAGTGGTGGTGGTGTTGGTGATGTGTCATAGTGGTGGTGCTGGTGGTGTAGTCTGGTGTGGGGTGGGTTGGTGGTGTTGGTGTAGGTGGTGGTGGTGTGGTGGTGTAGGTCATAGGGTGGTGGTGGTGTTGGTGTAGGTCATAGTGGTGGTGGTGGTAGGTCATAGTGGTGGTGGCGGTGGTGTAGAAAGTGGTGGTGGTGTGTTGGTGGTGTAGGTCTAGTGGTGGGGTGTTGGTGGTGTAGGTCATAGTGGTGTGTGGTGTTGGTGGTGAGGTCAGTGGTGTTGGTGGTGTGGTGCAGTGGTGGTGGTGGTGGTGGTGTTGGTGATGGTACAAGTGGGTGGTGGTGTTGGTGGGTTGGTGGTCATGAGTGGTGGGTGGTGGTGGTGGTGTGGTGGTGTAGGTGTGAGTGGTGGTGGTGTTGGTGTGGTGGTAGTGGTGTGGTGGTGTGGTGGTGTGGTAGGCAGGGTGGTGGTGGTGTTGGTGGTGTGGCCTTGGGGTGGTGGTGTGGTGTGTCTGGTGGTGTAGGTCAGTGGTGGTGGTGTTGGTGATGTGGTGTCATAGTGGTGGTGGTGTTGGTGGTGGTGTATGGTGGTGTGGTGGTGGTGGTGGTGTTGGTGGTGTAGGTCAAGTAGTGGTGTGGTGGTGTGGGTGGTGGTGTGGGTGGTGGTGGTGTTGGTGGTGTAGGTCATAGTGGTGTGTAGGGCTCATCAGTGGTCATAGTGGTGGTGGTGTTGGTGTGGTGTAGGTCATAGTGGTGGTGGTGTTGGTGCATGGTGGTGGTGTTGGTGTGTATCATAGTGGTAAGCAGGTGTAGGTCATAGTGGTAGTGGTGTTGGTGATGAGGTCATAGTGGTGGTGGTGTTGGTGATGGTAGGGTCATAGTGGTGGTGGTGTTGGTGGTGTAGGTCATAGTGGTGGTGGTGGTGGTGGTGTGATGTAGGTCACAGTGGTGGTGGTGTTGGTGATGAAAATACAGTGGTGGGTGGTGTTGGTCATAGTGGTGTTGGTGTGGTGTTGTAGTGGTAGTGGTGTGGTGGTGTAGGTCATAGTGGTGGTGGTGTTGGTGATGGGATGAGGTCAGTAGTGGTGGTGCTGGTGGTGCAATGGTGGTGGTGTTGGTGGTGTAGGTCATAGTGGTGTTGGTGGTGTAGGCCTCATAGTGGTAGTGGTGTTGGTGGTGAGGTACCGTGGTGGTGGTGTGCTGGTTGGTGTGTAGGTCATAGTGGTGGTGGTGTTGGTGGTGTAGGTCATAGTGGTGGTGGTGTTGGTGGTGTAGGTCATAGTGGTGGTGTTAAGAACATAAGAATGGAGGAAACTGCAGCGGGCCTATTGGCCCATACTGGTCAGTCCCGTTTACACCCAACCCCTATTGCTCATATATCCACCCAACCTATGTTTGATGCTATTCAGCGTATTCGAGTTAATGATGATGTTTGGTAACTTGTTCCACTCATCCACTACTCTATTTCCAAACCAATGTTTACCTATCTCGCGCCTAAATCTAAATTTGTCTAATTTATAACCATTGCTACGAGTTCGCTCCTGGTTGGATAGTTTGAGTACCTTTGTTATATCAACCCTTGTTTAGCCCTGACTCCCATTTATACACCTCGATCATGTTGCCCCTCACTCTACGTCTCTCGAGGAAGTGCAAATTACGATGTTTTAATCTGTTTCTGTAATCAAGGTACCTAATGGCTGGGATTAATCTTGTCATTCTCCTCTGAATTCTTTCTAGGGATTCTATATCCATTCTGTAGTACGGTGACCAGAATTGAACTGCGCAATCCAAGTGAGGTCTCACAAGCGCAAGATATGGTTTTAGGATGACCTCGCTAGTCTTGTAACTAACACTCTTGGTGTAGGTCATCAGTTGTAACTATAATTTGTATGATCATATTCCTTCTCCTTTTAGTAATGAAAGCTTTTGATAAACGACACACCCCATGTCTTTGTAAGTAATAAGTCACTTCTGTCTTGTGTATATCAGTCCTCACACCCACACACAGAGGCAGTACGACCGCTATGTTTCCGTCACAAGAAGGACCTCTCAACACAACATCAAGTTAGAGACATTAAACTGACAAGGGACAATTAATTAATGGTGTAAGACTCAATGTCATTAACTGGATGTCTGAGTGGGTGGGCTTTTAACTTAATGGGCGGGATTTTAGCTGAGTGGGTGGGGTTTTAATTGAGTGGGTGGAGTTTTAACTGACTGGACGACCTTTTAACTGAGTGGACGACCTTTTAACTGAGTGGACGACCTTATAACTGAGTAGACGACCTTTAAGCTGAGTGGACGACCTTACAACTGGGTGGACGACCATTTAACTGAGTGGGCGACCTTTTAACTGAGTGGGCGACCTTTTAACTGAGTGGGCGACCTTATAACTGAGTAGACGACCTTTAAGCTGAGTGGACGACCTTACAACTGGGTGGACGACCATTTAACTGAGTGGGCGACCTTTTAACTGAGTGGACGACATTTTAACTGAGTGGGCGACCTTATAACTGAGTAGACGACCTTTAAGCTGAGTGGACGACCTTACAACTGAGTGGGCGAGCTTTTAAATGAGTGGGCGAGCTTTTAACTGGGTAGACGACCTTTTAACTGAGTGGGCGACCTTTTAATTGAATGGCCGGACCCATAACTTAAGTGGGCAGGCCGAGTGCACAAAAAGACCACCCACCCACCCACCGCGTCACGTAAAATATAAGTCTTTATATCGTCACCTTGCAATAAATAAATATATTCCTGTGATCGTATCTCCGTCTCTCGCCTCTCCGTCCTGTACACATCTTCGGGGTCTCGAGGTCGGGCTGCGTCTGATGGTATCACAGCATAAGGTTACATCAAGGACCTGGGAGGTGTGTGTTTGTGTGTGTGTGTGTGTGTGTGTGTGTGTGTGTGTGTGTGTGTGTGTGTGTGTGTGTGTGTGTGTGTGTGTGTGTGTGTGTGTGTTTACTACTAAGTTTACTATTGTATATCGCACCTCTCATCTCTTCTTCTTTCGGTCTTCTTATTCCTCTCTCTTC
>NW_024722610.1:1918996-1948996 GCF_018991925.1 Homarus americanus | reverse complement strand
ATGGCTTAACCCTTTGACGACGATGATTTCACCCTTTGAAGACGATGGTTTAACCCTTTGACGACGATGGTTTAACCCCTTGATGACGATGGTTTAACCTTTGAAGACGATGGCTTAACCCTTTGAAGACGATGGTTTAACCTTTGCCGACGATGGTTTAACCCTTTGAAGACGATGGTTTAACCTTTGACGACGATGGTTTAACCCTTTGAAGACGATGGCTTAACCTTTGCCGACGATGATTTCACTTTTCAGACTCAACGGATTAAGAAAGAGTGGGGCCTAAGAGCAGAACCTTGGGGGTACTACCCAGGATCAGTGCTGGGAGACTAGGTAGTTACAGTAAGTACTGACCAGATGATAAATGTCTGCAGAGGAGGGGGGGTAGAATAGATACAGCTGATGAGAGAATTGAAAATGAAGGTCAGGTGAAGAATGTTTAGCGAGTAGAATCTGACGCTTAACTGTTGAAGGCTTTTAAGAGTCATAACTTGCTCGAGAGAGAGAGCGAGAGAGAGATGGTGAATAAGCTGTAGTGGCAGAGTTGACTTATGGGGTTGCTTTTATAGTGGTGATGTAATAGTAGTCGTGTGTGTGTGTGTGTGTGTGTGTGTGTGTGTGTGTGTGTGTGTAAATGAATAATGTAGTCAAGATAACAAGACACTGTATAATGTTCATAATAACTACACCTGATACATTAATTAACACGAAAATTACCCTACTTGTGAACACACACACACACACACACACACACACACACACACACAAACAACTGGTCTGGCCTCCTGGGCGACCATGTGTGACAAGGATGATGAACCGGTAAAGAAGTGTAACAGAGCTAACTGATTTTTGTGGTGAGGATGGTGATGGTGATTGTGGTGAGGATGGTGATGGTGATTGTGGTGAGGATGGTGATGGTGATTGTGGTGAGGATGGTGATGGTGATTGTGGTGAGGATGGTAATTGTGGTGAGATTGATGATGGTGATTTAGGTGAGGTTGGTGATGGTGATTGTGGTGAGGATGGTAATTGTGGTGAGATTGATGATGGTGATTTAGGTGAGGTTGGTGATGGTGATTGTGGTGAGGATGGTGATGGTGATTGTGGTGAGGATGGTTATGGTGATTGTGGTGAGGTTGGTGATGGTGATTGTGGTGAGGTTGTTTAATGATAATTGTGGTGAGGTTAGTCATGGTAGTTGTGGTGGCGGGCGCATTACATCATCATCAGGACCCCAGTGTGAGAACAGACCAAGATGCATCAAGTACGTTACTCTCGCTGAAGGCCTGGAGGAGGAGGAGGAGGAGGTAGGCGCTGACCAGACAGTAGCCTCCTGCAGAAGGGAAATAAAAGCCTTGTTGAAGTTTAAAAAGACGTTGTCAACACGAACATATGAGGCGTAACAATTCGGCTTTATGTGCGAGTGAAGGAGGAGAAGGAGGACCCAGTGTTATAAGTGGTGAGGGAGGGAGAGAGGAGGGGAGGGAGGGAAGGAGATAGAGGGGAGAGAAGGCGGGAGGGAAGGATGGGGGAGGGAGAGAAGGAGGTAAAGAGAGGGAAAGAAGGAGGGAGGGAGGGAGGGAAGGAGAGTGAGAGGGAGGGAGGGAAGGAGAGAAGTAGGGAGGGAGGGAGGGAGTGAGAGATGGGTGGGAGGGAAGGGTGATCCAAAGGAGACTCGTCCACCATATGTTGTTGATTCCGCTGACATAAATTTATGATCTGACACGTTTCTATGACAGGTGAAGACTTAGTGTTGATTAGGTCGTCAGTGAGAGAGAGAGAGAGAGAGAGAGAGAGAGAGAGAGAGAGAGAGAGAGAGAGAGAGAGAGGTGTCAATGTGTTTACGTAAATTTGGTGATGATGATTGAGGTGATAATCTATAGCCTGAGGGTCTCTTGGTGCTGGTCCTGAGCCTTCACCCTGTAGAGACTCCTGAGCCCTCACCCTGACACTCCTGAGCCTCTACCTGTTGAGACAATCGACAGTTGGTTCCTCTCTGCACAGGTCCTAATATTGGTTAGAGTTTTATGCCCCCAAAGTTGCACTGTAATACCATATGTAGCATTGTAATGTCTTAGAAATCATTGTAATCCCATAGGTAGCATTGTTATCCCCTAGGTAGCATTGTTTTCTCCTAGGTAGCATTATAATCCTCTAGGTAGCATTGTAATATCTTAGGAAACATCATCAACCCCTATGTAGCGTTGTAACCCAAGGTAGCATTGTAATCCCCTCGGTAGCATTGTATTTCCCTTGGTAGTATAGTAATCACCCTGATCTACATTGTTTTCCATCAGTCAGGTCAAGAAGGGCCGGTACTAAACCAAACACATCCCAAAACGTTTGTACACGAGTCACCTCCATAGTAAAAGTAGAGATCGTTTTTTTGTTTATTATTTACTGTATCTTCTCGTTAAGCTTGAGGTAATTACTGTACACTTAAGCTTAGATGGGCTTTATTAGTGTATTTATTTGAGTCATTGGTCTTAAGGTGGAATTTTTTGATGGAGGGTATTGGAGGTTAGGTTAGGTTAGGTTAGGTTAGGTTAGGTTAGGTTAGGTTAGATTAGGTTAGCATTTGGGGATATAATCATCAATTGAAATAATCTTAGGTGTCTAATCTTCAGGTGATCCGAAATTTTTGGTAAATTACCCGCAAGTGACGAGGCAGGTGTGTACAACAGACTTCTAGTGTACTATTCGGTAATAACACCCAATCCCCCAATCCCCTACACCTCCCCAATCTCTTATCCCCAACCCTTCCCCAATCCCCTAATCCCCCAATCCCCCCAATCTCTATCCCCCCAACCCTTCCCCAATCCCCCAATCCCCTAATCCCCCAACCTCCCCTGCAACCCCTTCCCCCAACTCCCCCCCTAATCCCCCAATCACCCCAATCACCCCAATCCCCCAATCTCTATCCCCAACCCTTCCCCAATCCCTCCCCTAATCCTCAACCTCCCCAATCACCTCTAATCCTTATCCCCAACCCTCCCTAATCCCCTAATCCCCCACCCCCAATCCCCAAATCCCTAGTAATAGCATTGTTAGCTTTGGCCCCTGATAACTCAATTGATTATATAATATTATAACATATAGCTGACGTTGAATTATTTACGATTATACCAAGTAGAGAAGATTATACGGTGTTCAGTTAATATTATAGGGTTGACTATAATAAGGACCCGATCATACTAGGTTTAATACCGTGTTAAGGTCTCCCCGTAGGACGTGTACTGGCGGCAAATTATTTTATATTATATTGAATCGACGGAATTATAACCTTTGTCTTGTTTATAATGGAGCTCGGAATTCCATTAATATATTCGTCTTTATTCTCAATTGGATTAGAAGTGTTGTTGTGGATGGCCACCCGTGTTAATTGTGTTTGTTTTACTGTGTGGGTGGGTGGGTGTGTGTGGGTGGGTGGGTGGGTGTTACTTTATATATTAGGATTGTTTGTTTAAGAGAGAGAGAGAGAGAGAGTCTATTAATTTACATAACATATTCAGCTTTTAATTTATATAGATATAAAAACTTTACGACGTATATAATATTAAATTGTATGTCTGAACTTTAAACAACCTATATTATATTAAATTGGTACTTATATGATAGTTAATATATATAGAAATTTAGATACTTGAAAGTTATACTACTTATATATTTTATTTAATTTGTATATTTCGACATATAGGAAATTAACAAGAAATTGGTATTCTCTACAAGGGGGTATACATAATTGGTTAATTTTCCTATTTAAACGGCAAGAAAAAGTTGTTAATTTTCATCGTGTTATTTATTTTAACATAGAGACGAGGATGATAGCTATTAACTTGTGATTGTAGATTTATCATGTTAAATATTTGTACTAATATATGGTAATTTAGGTAATATATGTGTGTACTAGTAATTATCATTGAGTTAATTGTTGTGTGTTATAGATATTAAGTGATGGTGAACGATGCTTTAAGACCGCGGCCATTAGTGCATATCCGTATTTAATAATAGCGATAATTACTAAGACATGATATACCTTGTTGTGTTGACGATATACAGTAATGGTAATATTTTGAATAGATATTACCATTAATTCTTACCCTAATGGTTGATATTTGGCGGAGATTCTTTAATTTGTAATAAGTTATATGCAAGATTGAGAGTTAATGTACAGTATGGATTTTCTTAAGTTACTGTACCTGTTGAGGGAAGAAGGCAAGAGAGAGAGAGAGAGAGGTGAGGGATCGTCATTAACTCCAGGTATGCATCTGCCTCCCTAAAACACATACACTCACACACACACACACACACACACACACACACACACACACACACACACACACACACACACACACACACACACACACACACACACACATACATTTTAGAGGCGAGGATGGCATTTGGTCGAGTTATGGTGTTAGTTGGATAGGGTCGAAGCGTCGTTCTGAAATTACTGAGGTTTAGGTGTATTGATTGGATGACGATCGGGTACTGCTGTGTGGGATTATTGTAGAGGGGCACAGGTGTTGTATTGTGATGTGGGCGGGTGTTGGTAATTGATTGTGATGAAACGGGTCATTTATTTATTGTAATTTGTTAGGTACACCCACATGAAGATCTTACAAGTGATGGCTTAGTACATCCACACGGAAATCC
Organism: Homarus americanus; assembly: GCF_018991925.1. Taxonomy (NCBI): domain Eukaryota; kingdom Metazoa; phylum Arthropoda; class Malacostraca; order Decapoda; family Nephropidae; genus Homarus; species Homarus americanus. The sequence goes on along the minus strand of NW_024722610.1, from coordinate 1,944,337 downwards.
ACCTGCAGACAGCTACACATGTAACCCACCTACACATGTAAACACCCACTTGGAGAATAAGGTCCCGGATGAATGAAAAATAACAAATATGATGTGGGTTTTTTTCTCCCCATTCATGACTTTTGATTTCCTAATATTCATCTTGGGGTTGAAATCTAAACATCTCAGAAACATGAAACTTGGTACAGTCAATAGGTCGACCCACGCTTCAGGTCGACCCACGCTTCAGGTCGACCCACGCTTCAGGTCGACCCACGCTTCAGGTTCTTGTATAGGGTAGTGATCAACTGTGTGTGTCGGGACGGCGTTTAGTGAATGCCAGTAGGTGGTCCTCGTGGTGAAATATGTTGGAAGGTTTGTTTGCCTCTCCAGTCTTTGACGTAGATACACTTGACCTCTCGCCTCAGACACCACCAGTAACATCATACCCGTGGGAGAAGTGTTGATGACTTTTATCATGGTGTTGGGAGTTTGATCTTGAGTGTGTGTATAGGAGTATATAAGATACCATTAATCACAAGGTACTGAGCTTCTGACATTAACACATCTTCTCAATGGTGGCCCTTAAGTTATTCCTCTTTACGTATACAGTATTTCATCATAGGGATAATGTTCACGAGGGTGGTGTGAGGTGGCGGTCATCGCTAAAGAACAGTTGTTGATATCATGGGAGGGAACATCATCGGAACCAACGGGAACTTCGACGAAAACTGCTTCTCCCTCGCTGCTGGTTAGAGAGAATTGTTTCTTCTCATCTGTCAGCCACCTGGACCGTCAACTGTGTAAGTGAGAACAGCTGTTGGGCGTCATTTTAAAATTACAAGCTCCTGGAAGACCTTTTAACATGATACAGGACACTTGATTCTCGACTTCTCAAATATTTGTATGTTATTTTATCCGTAAAGTGCAAGATAACGCAACTATTTACTGGGAGAGACAATATACGATTCCATACCGTCTAAGTCACCATTGTAAAGTGTGCCCGTTAGATGCGCTCTTATATCTTTGTTTACTTACGAGGATTTGAGATATAGCAAGTTTACCCTGACTCATAAGATGACAGTAAACACGGCCGCTACCACTGTGTATATTCCACATACATCTACAGGGTATAGTAACCCGTGACAAGGTTCTCAGGCTGTTACTCTGGTGTTTAGTGGTATATCTCTACGTGTACTCCCCTTTCTCTTTGCCCCCATTTATCCATTTCCTATACGATCCACCTCTCTCTCTCTCTCTCTCTCTCTCTCCTTCCCATACTAGCATCCCAACTCCATTCCTTCACCATCAGCACCCTCCCTCCCCCCTAAGCACCTAACTCCCTCACTCAATCCCTCCCTCTCTTAACCACCAGCACCCTGCCATCCTCTATCCCTCCCTTAACTACATAGTACCCTCCCACGTTACCTCCCTTCCTCAACAACCAGCACCATCCTTCCCTCCCTCCCTCCAACCTTCCCCCACCTGCAGCCTCTCTCCCTCCCTTCACCCATCTCTGCCGCTAATCCCATAGTTGTATTATGACAAAGAAAGAGGAGAATTGTGCCCCAGAGACATATATCTCCAGCAGGGTGGTACTGGACCCTGCTGGCGTCTATTGTGTGTATTAGGGACTTGACTGTAGGGTGAGGAGCGTTGGTAGATAAGGGATCATTGCCCAGTACGTGACTTTTCGACGATTGACGAAATGTAGAAAGCTTTGTCGTGTGAAATAGTCTTCTGTCGTGTGGGAAAGACCTTTGTTGTGTGAGAAGGACTTTTGTTGTGTGAGAAGGACTTTTGTCGTGTGAGAAGGACTTTTGTCGTGTGAGAAGGACTTTTGTTGTGTGAGAAGGACTTTTGTTGTGTGAGAAGGACTTTTGTTGTGTGAGAAGGACTTTTGTCGTGTGAGAAAGCCCATTGTCTTGAGAGAACATTAAGAGACTCAGCTTAGTTCTCATATGTTCATCTAGAACTTTGTCTCGAACTTTAGATAACATTTCAAGGCCCTGCGTAGTTTAGACGAACATTACTCACTGAGGACACTTGAACATGTGTAGGTAGAGGTAGATTGAGATAAAAAAGAGAAGTATGTAGAGAGAAACAGAGTTAGTTAAATAGAGAAACACTCAGGCAGAGATGCATATATAGTGGCAAAAGTACAGTAGAGAGTTAAAGAGAGAGAGAGAGAGAGAGAGAGAGAGAGAGAGAGAGAATGAAAGAGAGAGAGAGAGAAAGTAAGAGAATGAGAGTGAAAGAGAGCGAGACAAAGTAAGAGAGAGAGAGAGAGAGAGAGAGAGAGAGAGAGAGTATTAGGGTGGTTAATCTGTACGTGAAATAAGCTGTTATGGAGATACTTCAAGTGATACACAAAAGCTTGATTCTGCAGGTGACTGATGGTAATTAGTATCGATAGTTAAGGGCGAGAGGCTAAATAGTGCGTAACCGGTATGTAACTAAATATTTAAAGAAAGTGCTGCTAACGGGGTCTCAGAGGGGGCCAAATGCCTTTTAAATTGTTCCGGGTGTTTACAAACTCCTCTGTAATGAGCAGGTTTAAAAAGATGGGTGGTCAGCTATGCAGGGTATGTAGACTTGTAAACTGTTTGGGTCAGAGTGATAGCAAACTGAATAGGTATACAGTATCGATTTTGTTTTTCTCAAGTAAACTATCTCCTGTAAACTGACTTCTGTAATGTACTAAAACCTCTTAGGTCAATAGGTGAATTATGATTTTATCGGTCAATAGGTAAATTTAAGTTCATAGGCTTAGAATGAGTATAAAGATGTTAAGATAATAAGCCGCTCTACCTACATCTCTCACAGGTAGATGATCAGTAATTAAGAAAGTGTCCAGGTGATTTTGTCCACAGGTGTAGATGGTGTTGTTCCCTCACTGGCCCGCCGCCTGTGAGTTAGCCAGACAGTAAATAACAATCATGGTGACGTAGATAAAGAGGTGTTTCCTGACCCAACTGAGTGCCGCCATCCGATGGAGTATGGAAGTAGGAAAGTTTGTGCAGTACGTGTGGTAAATACAGTACCTGATCCCAAGTCCTAACCTGTTGATCATTAACACCGCCCTGTGAACTTTTGTCTCTCGCTGGGTTAAAGTCAGAGATCTTATGAAAGCTTTGATCTCTATCTGTTGTTGTTGTTATTGTTGTACTGTTGTTGTTTTGTTGTTGTTATTGTTGTACTGTTGTTGTTATTTTGTTTGTTGTTGTTGTTGATGCATAGTGTATTTACTGACTTAGAACACGAACTTAAAAGGCTTTAGTTATTGAAGCACATTAATAAATTTTAGCAACAACTTATTCACGATCCATTTCACTTTTCTAACAGGAGATGTGAGTTAGGGATTTGTCTCATTAAAGGCGGATTATCAACAGGGTTTTAAGCGTTAATTCTACTTAAAGTTAGACTATGGTGAATGTATCTTTATCTGTCTCTTATAAACTACGTCATAAAACGTTCCTGACTGTGGATAAGAAAACACAAGTGACACAAATGATGGTGGTTTAAGAATTGTCGAAATTGCACTGAGAACAATGTATTTTACTTCTGGTGGTTATGTAAACAGAGAGAGAGAGAGAGAGAGAGAGAGAGAGAGAGAGAGAGAGAGAGAGAGAGAGAGAGAGAGAGAGAGAGAGTCTGTCCCTCACACTCACCACTGACAGTAAGATCACCCTCACTTGTATTGTTAACTCAGGTGAATCATTAAAAAGGTTAAAGATAACGAGGAAAATTATAGTTAATGCCACACCTCCTGTTAAGACTTGGCGGATCACCTGCACAACAGCCGCCCTTATAAATTATTTAACTTTATTCATTAACTACCTGAACGCTAACCTAACCTAACCTAACCTAACCTAACCTAACCTAACCTAACCTAACCTAACCTAACCTAACCAAACCAAACCAATATTACCCAAGCCCTCCTCTCCAGATAGCTTTAGGGCGTTTAATCATAAAGTGAAATAAACTAAGGGAGCTAATCTTCAGGTGATTCAACTTGCCGTATTACCACTGGTGTTAGGACAGATGATAGTGACTTGGTATACAGTGAGAAATATTATATAAAAAAGTAAATAAAGGAAACTGCAGAGGGTTTATTGGCCCATGTGAGGCAGCATCTGTTCACACACCAACACGTATCACACTTAATTACGTCTATCCAACCTAATTATCAAGCTTCCCAACGAGTTCTAGTTAATGATGATGTTTGGTCACTTGGCCCACTCACTACTCCGTTCCCCGGCCATTATTTACCTAATTCCTTCCTTAATATTTACGTCTTATGTTTTCGCTCCTGATTTGATGGTGTTATGTTTGTTATATAACCTTTATTTAACCTTATGTGTTTATGTGTGCTTAAATGATGTGATGAGAAATAACCACAGTGGGTATCTTAGTGTTGTATGTACTACTACTGGTGGTGTTAAGACAAGAGAGCTATTGAGATGGGTGTGTGTGTGTGTGTGGCCCAGGATAACCCAGTCACTTAAAATGCTTTTGTCATGTGCTTTGGTAACTAGCTGATATGGCTCTTGCATTCCCTCACCCCCCTTCCCTCTCCTTCCCTCCCTCTCTCTCTCCTTCCCTCCCTCTCTCTCCTTCCCTCCCTCTCTCCTTCCCTCCCTCCTTCCCTCCTTTCTCTCCTATGGGTACCCGCATCCCAGTAAGAAAGTCTTGTAGAGGGGAGGAGAGAAAGGGGGGGGGGCGATGATTGGCTGTAAGAGACGAAACATTAGTATTAAAAAGAGGAAAACACACACACACACACACACACACACACACACACACACACACACACACACAAGGACAACTGCCTCGCCGTACACTAATGTCCTGTTAATGCTCGGTTATATTTAGCAGGAGAAGCATGGACTTAAGCTTAGTGTGTGAGTGTATACTTGTCATGCGTTGCCACCCTGCTTGTGTGCTGTGTCGAGACCCGTCACTCATATGTACCTCTAATGTGTCACTCAGCTTTAGTTCTTATGTCTCACTTGTATTTCTTATGTGTCACTCTCTTGTATTTCTTATGTGTCACTCACTTGTGTTTCTTGTGTCACTCTCTTGTGTTTCTTATGTGTCACTCACTTGTGTTTCTTGTGTCACTCTCTTGCGTTTCTTATGTGTCACTCTCTTGTGTTTCTTTTGTGTCATTCACTTGTGTTTCTTCTCTTCCCTCCCTCCCTCCCTCTCCATTCTTCATCCCCCAACCTTCACCCCCTACGATTCCCCATCACCCAGCCCTTACCCCCCTTCCTTCATCCCCAGGCCTCCCCCATCCCTTCATCCCTAGGCTGATAATCCCGATAACAGAGGCACCAGATTGGTCTTATAATCGCCTTAAGCGTGACACGTGGTGATGGGGAAGTGAGTGATGGTCTCTGATAACCCTCCCTCTTGTACTCCCATACCATCACCACCACAGCTCCATCACTACTACCATTGCCCCCATCACCCCCACCACTGCTACCCCCATCACCACCACCACTGCTACCTCCATCACCACTACCACTGCCCACATCACCCTCACCACTGCTACCCCCATCACCACCACCACTGCTACCTCCATCACCACTCACCACCACACCACTGCTACCATCACCACCACTACCACTGCCCACATCACCCCCACCACTGCTACCCCCATCACCACCACCACTGCTACCTCCATCACCACTACCACTGCCCACATCACCCTCACCACTGCTACCCCCATCACCACCAGTGCTGCTCCAATCACAACTACGCCTCCTCACTAGTCACCACACCACACCATGTCTCCTCACCACACCTCCTAGCCTCACCACCTCACCACACTTCATTCGTGAAAACCAGTTGTGAACCCTGTCAAGCGGGAATCAAATAGAACCCGTCGGGAGTGGCGTGGACAGAGATCACCTCCTGACGACACCACCGTACATACCCGTCATGTGGCCTACAGCGGTCCAGGTCGTGTGCTAGGGTCGTCTCTCCTCTCTTCTCTAGTAGACACATCCCCGCATCCTGCCCCTCCTACAGTGGTCCACACCCTAGGGTGGGAATTGAGAGGTCATCAGGGGTTGAGGATTAGGGCACGCCACTCCCCCAGCTGGCCTTAATGCCCCCCTCTCCCCTGCCCCCCCTCCCTCCCAGGTGCCAGGGATTACTGGCTGGTCCCTCATTTGGGTATGTATAGGCCTCTGGTATTGAGCTGAGGATAATATCTTTATCATCATCTTCTTTCTCTTGTCTGTCTGTCTGCCTTTTGCTGTTCGGTCACTTTCTGCCACACGTCCTCTGCCACATGTACTCTGCCACATGTACTCTGTCACACGCCCTCTGTCACACGCCCTCTGCCACACGTCATCATCCATCTTATGAGGACATCTGTTTTGGCCAGCTTTTACTGCCATTCATCCACCATCCACTTCCAGCCACCGCCTGCCATCTACCACCGGCCACCCATCCCTAATCAACCACTATCTGCCAATCACACCACCACCACCTGTCACCCAACATCATCCACCACTACCACTTGTCACCCAACATCATCCACCCACCCACCTTATGTCAACTGCCATATGCCACCCACCCACCTTATGTCAACTGCCATATGCCACCCACTGCCTGCCACCCACCGCTCGCCACAGAGAGACCGACATATGGTTCAGGTAACAGCAAACTGCCAATTAAACCCTTTCAGTGTCATTGGTGGGGTTAATAACTTAATTTGATGAAGGAGAAGGTGGTGGTGGGGGAGGAAGAGGTGGACGAGGAGGGGAAGTGGGGGAGGAAGAGGTGGACGAGGAGGTGGTGGTCGATTGATTGATTGTGGTAATTACTTCCCTAGCGACGTGGTGGTGGTGGTGGTGAGTGTGCTCGGCCAAGTGTCTACTCTTGTTATTTTTATTATTACTATAGTTAATGTTGATACTATTTGGTTAAATTTTAGTTGTTTAAGTAACCGTGGCGCCGTCGTTGTTATTTTTGTCCTCTTTCTTTCTTTCTTTCTTTCTTTCTTTCTTATTATTTGTCTCTTCTCTTTCTTTCTATTTCTCTCTCTCTCTCTCTCTCTCTCTCTTTCATATATATACACACATTAACACACCCTGGGTCAAGGTAGCCAGTCGTTGCTAGGCCAGAGGACAATAACACCCTCTTGATCTCAACAATTGGAGGGCGTCACCTAACGTAGCCATCACCAGCACAAGCAATCAACAGTGCCTGACGCTTTTATTCTCTCCGGGAGTGACAGGTCTTATTAAGTAATGCTTGGCGAACGTTTGCCAGTGTTACGCCTAAAGGGTTGGAATAATGTGGAAGGAAGTTAAGTAATGTGTTCTAGATACGTGGGCGTAGTGTATGGGCGTAAGGTAACAAGGTGGGCGTGGGACAGTAAGGTAATAAGGTGGGAGTGGGACGGTAAGGTAACAAGGTGGGAGTGGGATGGTAAGGTAACGAGGTGGGCGTGTGACGGTAAGGTAACAAGGTGGGCGTGTGACAGTAAGGTAACTAGGTGGGCGTGGGGCAGTAAGGTAACTAGGTGGGCGTGGGACGGTAAAGTAACAAGGTGGGCGTGATTGACCGCATCATGAATAGCATTAGCTTGTTAGGTGTGAGAAATCAGGTCCTTTGAGGATTACCTGTTTGAATGCAAGAGAAAGAGAGAGAGGTTATCAGGTGGTGGCGGCGATGTTGTCTTATACGATCTATCAACCTTCCCTACCCCTTCACCCCCCCTATGATCTTTACCCCACACGAGTCACGCCTCTCTCAAAGCTTCGTACAGTGAAGATAAGGCTAAGGTTAGGTTAGGTTAGGTTGGTTAGGTTAGGTTAGGTTAGGTTAGGTTGGTTAGGTTAGGTTGGTTAGGTTAGGTTAAATGTCCTCTGTTAGATTTTTGGGAATACCATTATTATCAATAGCAATATATTTCATCATCAATCAATCATCATCATCATCCTCATCATCATCATCATCATCATCATCATCATCATCATCATCATGTAATACACCCAACGATAGATAATGTCCATAACTATGCTAAGATAGATATCCTGTAACAACCATCCAGCGAGAACACATTGCCAGCCAGCCATCAGAGCGACGCTAGACTTATTATAAATGCCTGAAGGTTGCGACTTATCAAACCGGATTGGGTCACCTAAATGTTATGTGTCTATAAAACTCTCCCAAACTGTTTATTAGTCAAGGTAAACATATCTTACCTCAAACTTTACCTTCAGCACCTGTAATTATATTCATGGTATATTCACTTATCTTGATTGTGTGTGTAATAATAATAATAATAATAATAATAATTAACGGTTTATTGAAAGAGCTTGGCAGCCAGAAGGCTGAAAATATACAGTTACATATTTGGGGAATGGGTTACGAATTACAAATAATATACAAGTGACATAAGTGACACAAATAAGACATATAGTAACTTAGATGGGGATCAGCTCAAAATACAGTTCATTTCAACATAGTGACAGTGTAGGGAGCAGTGTTTACTGGGAGTGGATACACTGATTTATTACATGTTATTGATAATTTTTACAATGGTTGGGACTGGGCTGTTCTTATAGCGATCAGTTCGTGCACGTATGGGCTGGATGCGGTTGTGGTGTCGAACAGCAATTCTCGGACAGGGGATCTCAGGTGGTAGTAGGGGCCGGTGTCGGGGATGGTGTAGAAGCTTCTTACCAAATTTGCAGATGAGGCCGTGGTGATGGTCAGTGAGAGTCGAAAGGGTCAGTGTGTTGAGCGCTTCTTGATATGTGGAGTAGGAAGGGGAGAGAATAATCTTGCATGCCCTCTTTTGCACTTTTTCTAGGTGTTTACGTTGTGTGGCATTTAGGGAGGAAGACCAGGTGGGGGAGGCATAGGTGAGCTTGGGAAGTATGAATGTTGTGTATACACTGAGGAGCTCGTGTGCGGGAACTCCGAGGGACTTGAGTCGGCGGAGGAGGTGGAGACGGAAACTGGAGGATTTGACAACTTCACTGACGTGTGGTTTCCAATTTAGTTTGTTGTCTATGGTGACGCCGAGGAGCTTCGTGGAATCTACAACCTGGAGTGTGTTCGGACCTAGGGTAATGGAAGGAGGTGGGACAATGTCGGAGGAGAGGTTGATGTGCATAACCATTGTCTTGGTATGGTTGATGGTGACATGGTTGTTGGTGGCCCAGTTTTGGAGACTGTTCAATAAATCCTGAAGGGCGGTATAGTTGGGAGCGGAATTGTTGACGCTGATCCCAATGGTGGAGTCGTCGACATATTTCCAGCGAGCAGGAGTGTGTGTGTGTGTGTGTGTGTGTGTGTGTGTGTGTGTGTGTGTTAGGGATAGTCATTAGCTGTCATGGTGTAAGTATGGCCTTGTTTGTTTAGTTTATTTAGGTTACTTGTTTACCAGGAGCAGTTTATCATATATTGTGTATAAGATAACATGTCTGTCTATCTATTGTTTATCTGTGATTGATTTCGTCTATAACCTTGACTGAGATATCAAATATTTGTATAATGATGTATGTATGTATGTATGTATTTATGTCTGTCTGTCTGTCTGTCTGTATGGTATGTATGTATGTATGTATGTATGTACTGTATGTATGTCTATCCAGCAGTAATTGGGGACCTGGATGTTAATCGATTTGCGGATCATGTTCCGGGGTAATGGTTAGCCAGTGCAGTTGGCGAGTTGTCTGGCCTTCTCGGACTATTCCTTGACACCGGGTCTTGCAGCTCATTAACTTAGGGTGTGGTTGTTGTGTTGGCTACAGCTTCTACACCTTAAACAAATTTACACCTAGGTGGCCCTAGGGCCGGCCGTTCTCGTTACATGAGGGACAACCATTAATATGTATGTATGTATGTGAATTATAATGCATTCCTGGAAGATCTTATACAATATGTATTGTGTTAATTATCTTGATGTTGTCATTATACCACTAATTAAGTTACCACACATTCTAAAAATATAGATTCCAATTTATCAACTGTTGTTTGTTTGTTTGTTTTTGTTACACTCTTTGGTCCTTGAGGACTTGTTATCAAATCTTCCTAGTTTTCAGGATATGATAATGTATGTATAACGTCCTGCAACACGATGACGCAGGCTTCCTCGAACTACCAGAGATGTGGAAATACGGTATTGTGTCGTGTGGCTGTGGGGAAACCAAACCTTACCTGGCCATAGATGATTTAATTTTACCTGTAACTTGGTCTTACCTGTCTTAACCTGATAGTGATTCCATGATGATACTCTCCATGGTAGTTCCTTCGTTGATTATACTCTCCATGGTAGTTCCTTCGTTGATTATACTCTCCAAGGTAGCTGCTGCATTAATTATACTCGCCATGGTAGTTCCTGCATTGATTATACTCTCCATGGTAGTTCCTTCATTGATTATACTCTCCATGGTAGCTGCTGCATTGATTATACTCTCCATGGTAACTCCTGCATTGATTATACTCTCCATGGTAGTTCCTGCATTGATTATACTCGCCATGGTAACTCCTGCATTGACTATACTCTCCATGGTAACTCCTGCATTGATTATACTCTCCATGGTAGTTCCTTCGTTGATTATACTCTCCAAGGTAGCTGCTGCATTAATTATACTCGCCATGGTAGTTCCTGCATTGATTATACTCTCCATGGTAGTTCCTTCATTGATTATACTCTCCATGGTAGCTGCTGCATTGATTATACTCTCCATGGTAACTCCTGCATTGATTATACTCTCCATGGTAGTTCCTGCATTGATTATACTCGCCATGGTAACTCCTGCATTGACTATACTCTCCATGGTAACTCCTGCATTGATTATACTCTCCATGGTAGTTCCTGCATTGATTATACTCGCCATGGTAACTCCTGCATTGATTATACTCGCCATGGTGTAGCTGCTGCATTAATTATACTCGCCATGGTAACTCCTGCTTGACCAGACCAAACACAAGTCCTTCTCCTCAGCGCCGTCGTGCACAAAAGTGTCGACAGATGAGCACTTTAATTAGCTCCTTCTCGCCAGTTTCTGTTAATCGTAAGCAAGATTAGTGTATAAGGTGTGAATTAATGATTTAATTAGACGTAACCCATTTTCAATCTAGACAGGTAAGGTTGTTGATCTAATGTGTTTTCCACGGAGCTTTGACCCCAATTTGTCTTCTGCTAAAAGTTGGGGGAGTTGTGTCCTTCTCGCTCTGGGTTTTGGAACTGGTTTTAGAATCTTGTGGTTTAAGAACGAAAAAAAAAAAAAAACAGCCATGATACTGGTCATCTCTTGTAGGAACTGACTTGATGATTGGTGCTTAAAAACCTCCTCCTCCTCCTTAGAAGTTGAAGTACATAAGTGCATTAAATCATCAAAAGATTTTGCCTGTAAATTGATCTTGTTAATGCGGCTCTACCTGTATGTGTAAACTTTACCTAAATATACAGGTTTAATTCAGCTTTACCTACGAACTATACGAAGAGAAATGATGATGGGGTGAAGGGTGGGAGATGGTGTCTGGGTCAGGATCGGTTGGGCGTGGTAGGCTCATGGCTGGGAGGTCAGTGTTTACTACACACTCACCGCTATACGCGCGTCGCCTCACTCCTACCTCGTAAACTACCTCCTCCACCCACCCACTTACACCCACCCCACCCTTGCCCACCACCACCCTTGCACCCACCCCACTGCCCACTTGCCCCACCCTTGCCCACCCATACCCACTTACCCACCATCCTGCCACCCCACCCCCCCGCCACTTACACCTGCCCCCACCCACTTGCACCTGCCCCACCCCTTGCACCCACCCCACTCATTCCCTACCACCACCCAACCATCACCACCACTCCCACTAACACCATTTCTCACTAAGGTACTTCATTACCATTTAAAATACGACTACAAATATTAAATGAAAATAAATGATAAAGATAGATAAAAGGTAGACGTCACAGGATGGTACCGGATGTGATAGACGTGAGAGAAGAGAGGGAAGGAAAGAAGGAAGGAAGGAAGGAAGGAAGGAAGAAGGAGGGAGGGAGAGTGAAAGAGGGGAACGACTGCCCTAGACTTATGACGAGATATTGTGTGGGCTGTGAGTGATGGTAGAGCCTGTCCTGTCCCCATGGTCCTTCCCGTCTGTCCCCTGTATAAGTGGACAACACCCTAAAACACAATGGAAAGAGGACAAAGAATGAAGAGCAAGTGGAAGGGGCTGAATGAGCGGAGAGATGCATAGATAGAGAGAACCACATGATGATGTACAAGGTATAGAAGGACAAGAAGGAAGTGGAGAGGGAAAGATAGAGAGAGGGAGAATGTGTGTGTGTGTGTGTGTGTGTGTGTGTGTGTGTGTGTAGATACAAACAAAACACCAGTAAAGGATGGTAACAGTGAGACCCGGATATTGACGATCACCAAGCCAGGGTGTTGTGTGTAGTGGCCAGTCACCCACACCTTGTTTACACCATGGCAGAAACATCGTGCAGGAAGAAGGACTCAAATAATACCAGAGAGAGAGAGAGAGAGAGACAATAATATAGTTTGGGTTATCAAAGTTAATTGGATTCCATTCATCTGAAAATCCATCAATTGACTCATCGTATCTATCATGAAGTTGGTGGTTTAAATGACATCGAATTCCTTTGAAAATTGTACTTTTATTAGAATCATTCAGCTTCCCACAATCACGCAGAACAAATTAAATAGATGGCTCTGAGAATCCGTACTGAGGCATGTATGATAGATGCGACACATGAACTGGTGACGTGTCGTTATTTGCTGCTGTAGTTGTTGTTGTGTTAAGAGAGTGTGTGAGATGGTATTGTGTAGGAGCTGTAATTGAGGTCACCAATTTTAGGAGTAGTAGAGTTTTTAATTTTCTTTTATTCATTTGTTGGTTTTTAAGATGTTTCGTGTTAGGGTCTTTGAAATACCCGTGGGAGGAGAGGATCGGCGGTGACCAAACATACAGAGTGTGGTCGTGGTGGCAGAGGACTCCAAAGGGCTTCTCGTCCTCAGAGTGGTAGCCGAGATTGTCACGACTGTTTGTGTAGGACGAGAGGATACCTAGCAACTGCCTCCCTCAACCACCTCCACCAGTACTACCACCACCTCCACTATCTCCTCCACCAGTACTACCACCACCTCCACTATCTCCTCCACTAGTACTACCACCACCTCCACTATCTCCTCCACTAGTACTACCACTACCTCCACTATCTCCTCCACCAGTACTACCCCACCTCCACTATCTCCTCCACCAGTACTACCACCTCCACTATCTCCTCCACCAGTACTACCACCACCTCCACTATCTCCTCCACCAGTACTACCACCACCTCCACTATCTCCTCCACTAGTACTACCACCACCTCCACTATCTCCTCCACCAGTACTACCACCACCTCACTATCTCCTCCACCAGTACTACCACCACCTCCTATCTTCCTCCACCACTACCCCACCTCCACTATCTTCCTCCACTAGTACTCACCACCTCCACTATCTTCCTCCACTAGTACTACCACCACCTCCACTATCTCTCCACCAGTACTACCACCACCTCCACTAATACTACCACCACCTCCCTTCACCTCCACTAGTACTACCACCACCTCCACTATCTCCTCCACCAGTACTACCATCACCTCCACTATCTTCCTCCACCAGTACTACCACCACCTCACTATCTCCTCCACTAGTACTACCACCACCTCCACTATCTCCTCCACCAGTACCACCACCACCTCCACTATCTCTCACAGTACACCACCACCTCCACCAGTACTACCACCACTCCACTATCTCCTCCACCAGTACCACCACCACCTCCACTATCTCCTCCACCAGTACTACCACCACCTCCACTATCTCCTCCTCCAATTACTACCACCACCTCCACTATCTTCCTCCACTAGTACTACCACCACCTCCACTATCTCCTCCACCAGTACTACCACCACCTCCACTAGTACACCACCACCTCCACTATCTCCTCACCAGTACCACCACCTCACTATCTCCTCCCAGTACTCCACCACCTCACCAGTACTACCACCACCTCCACTATCCCTCCACCAGTACTACCACCACCTCCACTAGTACTACCACCACCTCCACTATCTCCTCCACCAGTACTACCACCACCTCCACTGTACTACCACCACCTCACTATCTTCCTCCACCAGTACTACCACCACCTCCACCAGTACTACCACCACCTCCACTATCTTCTCCACCAGTACCACCACCTCACTATCTCCCCACCAGTACTCACCACCTCCACTATCTCCTCCACTAGTACTACCACCACCTCCACATCTCCTCACAGTACTACCACCACCTCCACTATCTCCTCCGTACTACCACCACCTCCACTATCTCTCCACTAGTACTACCACCACTCCACTATCTCCTCCACCAGTACTACCACCACCTCCACTATCTCCTCCACTAGTACTACCACCACCTCCACTATCTTCTCCACTAGTACTACCACCACCTCCACTATCTCCTCCACTAGTACTACCACCACCTCCACTATCTCCTCCACCAGTACTACCACCACCTCCACTATCTCCTCACAGTACTACCACCACCTCCACTAGTACTACCACCCACCTCCTAGGTACTACCACCCACCTCCACCTATCTCCTCCACTAGTACTACCACCACCTCCACTATCTCCTCCACCAGTACTACACCACCACCTCCACTATCTCCTCCACCAGTACTACCACCACCTCCACTATCTCCTCCACCAGTACTACCACCACCTCCACTATCTCCTCCACCAGTACTACCACCACCTCACTATCTCCTCCACCAGTACTACCACCACCTCCACTATCTCCTCCACCAGTACTACCACCTCCACTATCTCCTCCACCAGTACTACCACCACCTCCACTATCTCCTCCACCAGTACTACCTACCTCCACTAATACTACCACCACCTCCACTATCACCTCCACTAGTACTACCACCACCTCCACTATCTCCTCCACCAGTACTACCACCACCTCCACTATCTTCCTCCACCAGTACTACCACCACATCACTATCTCCTCACTTTGCTACCACCACCTCACTATCTCCTCCACCAGTACTACCACCACCTCACTATCTCCTCCACCAGTACTACCACCTCCACCATACTACCACCACCTCCACTATCTCCTCCACCAGTACCACCACCACCTCCACTATCTCCTCCACCAGTACTACCACCACCTCCACTATCCTCCACCAGTACTACCACCACCTCCACTATCTTCCCTCCACTAATTACTACCACCACCTCCATATCTCCTCCACCAGTACTACCACCACCTCCACTAGTACTACCACCACCTCCACTATCTCCTCCACCAGTACTACCACCACCTCCACTATCTCCTCCACCAGTACTACCACCACCTCCACCATCCACCCTCCCTATCACCTCCACCAGTACTACCACCACCTCCACTAGTACTACCACCACCTCCACTATCTCTCCACCAGTACTACCACCTCCACTAGTACTACCACCACCTCCTATCTTCCTCCACCAGTACTACCACCACCTCCCAGTACTACCACCACCTCACTATCTCTCCACCAGTACTACCACCACCTCACTATCTCCCCCACCAGTACTACCACCACCTCCACTATCTCCTCCACAGTACTCCACCACCTCCACTCATCTCCTCCACCATACTACCACCGCCTCACATCTCCTCCACAGTACTACCACCACCACCTCCACTATCTCCTCACTAGTACTACCACCACCTCCACTATCTCCTCCACCAGTCACCACCTCCACTATCTCCTCCACTAGTACTACCACCACCTCCCTCTCTTCCTCCACTAGTACTACCCACCACCTCCACTATCTCCTCCACTAGTACTACCACCACCTCCACTATCTCCTCCACCAGTACTACCACCACCTCACTATCTCCTCCACTATCTCCTCACCAGTACTACCACCACCTCCACTATCTTCCTCCACCAGTACTACCACCACCTCCCACTATCTTCCTCCTAGTACTACCACCACACCTCCACTATCTTCCTCCACTAGTACTACCCACCACCTCCACTATCTTCCTCCACTTGTACTACCACCACCTCCACTATCTTCCTCCACTAGTACTACCACCACCTCCACTATCTCCTCCACCAGTACTACCACCACCTCCACTATCTCCTCCACTAGTACTACCACCACCTCCACTATCTCCTCCACCAGTACTACCACCACCTCCACTATCTTCCTCCACTAGTACTACACCACCTCCACTATCTCCTCCACCAATTACTACCACCACCTCCACTATCTCCTCCACCAGTACCACCACCTCCACCAGTACTACCACCCCCTCCACTATCCCCTCCACAGCCATCACCACCTTCTCCTCCGCGCTGGACGTAAAGCATCATAATGTACCGATGGAGGTTGGGTGTGAGGTGGTTGGAGTGTTGGTGGCTGACGGGATTAATTAGATTAATTGCCAGTAAAATCCCAAGTAGACAGATTAAAGATTTAACTATATATAATATATAATTAAGTTAAAGTTATCATAGTGATATAGCGTTGACTACTACCATACAGGAGGAGGCAGAGGGAGGTGTGTGGTGGTAGTGGTTGTCCCCCACCACTACCACATGACCGCTTCCCCAATTGACTTCCTGACGCCCACAAAGCAGACTCATCAGGCCGGGACATCCTCCGCCTTCACTCACACAAAAGACACATTCCTCCCCCGCCTGCCGCCACCCCCAGATAACACACAGGATGCTGATCTCTGCTGCCTCTCTGCAGATAACACATCTCTGACCATAACCATCGCAGGAGAGGCCACAGTGGTTGCTGACTGCAGCTGCTCCGTGCTAGTTGGTATTCCTCTACACACACTGCCCTCACCTCCACCACCCTGCCTCACCTCCACCACCTGCCTCACCTCCACCACCCCTGCCTCACCTCCACCATCCCCCTCACCTCCACCACCCTGCCTCCTCCACCATCCCCCCTACCTCCACCATCCCCCTTCCTCCACCATCCCCACCTCCACCATCCTCACCTCCACCAGCCCCCTCACCTCCACCATCCCCTCACCTCCACCATCCCCCCTTACCTCCACCAGCCCCTCCTCCACCATCCCCTCTCCCTCCACCATCCCCCCACCTCCACCCCATCCCCCTCACCTCCACCACCTGCCTCACCTCCACCATCCCCCCTACCTCCACCATCCCCCTCACCTCCACCAGCCCCCTCCCTCCACCATCATCCCTCACCTCCACCATCCCCCTTACCTCCACCATCCCCCTACCTCCACCAGCCCCCTCACCTCCCATCCCCCTCCTCCACCATCCCCCCTTACCTCCACCATCCCCCTCACCTCCACCATCCCTCCCTCACCTCCACCATCCCCCTCTCCACCATCCCCCCTCACCTCCACCATCTCCCTCACCTCCACCACTCCTCACCTACCACCCCTCACCTCACCATCCCCCTCACCACCATCCCTTACCTCCACCATCCCCCTTACCTCCACCAGCCCCTTCACCTCCACCATCCCCCTCACCTCCACCAGCCCCCCTCACCTCCACCATCCCCCTCACCTCCACCATCCCCCCTCACCTCCACCCTCCTCACCCACCACCCTCCCTCCACCATCCCCCTCACCACCATCCCCCCTCACCTCCACCATCCCTCTCTCACCCCACCATCCCTCCCTCAACCCCACCATCCCTCCTCACCTCCCACCATCCCTCCTCACCTCCACCACCTCCTCCACCATCCCCTCACCTCCACCACTCCTCCTACCACCCCTCACCAACCCCCCCTCACCTCCACCCATCCCCTCACATCACCATCCCCTCACCACCATCCCCCTCGCCTCCACCATCCCCCTCACCATCCCCCTCACCTCCACCATCCCTCTCTCACCTCCACCATCCCTCCCTCACCCCCACCATCCCTCCCTCCACCATCCCCTCACCACCACCATCCCCCTCACCACCACCATCCCCTCACCTCCACCATCCCTCACCACCATCCCTCACCTCCACCATCCCCCTCACCATCCCCCTCCTCCTCTCTCCTCTCCCCATCCTCCTCACCCACCATCCCCCTCCCACCTCCCACATCCCCCTCCCACCCCCACCATCCCTCCCTCACCCCCTACCCCTCCCTCCCCTCCATCCCTCATCACCCCTCCTCACCTCACCATTCCTCCTCACCTCCACCATTAGAATTTGTGTCCCTTAGAATTGTTACCTATCGAAATAAGTTCTCATTAGGACTCTTGCCCATCAAACTGGACCCCTTCAAAATTGGGCATCATTAGTACCTGGGGTATGTTAGGAGAGGAACAGTAGGCATTTAACGAGTCATTCAATGTCTCCCCCGGGCTCACTGTTCCTCCCCCCTCCCAGTGCTTGTTCTCTGGGGCGCCAACATTCTCATACCTCCTACCCCCAATTACATAAAATACCTTACACACATTTAGTAGTGTTAAAATAAAACTAAATCATGCAACATTGAAATGCTTACACTTTCTGTACATATACTCCATGCGATGTGTACAATGATCACAACTACAAGCTCTGGTGCACACTCTGTACGTGTTTGCAGCCGTAGCATGATACTGTATGTTTGTATTATAGTCACGTGCGGAAAATTGATTACCAGGAGTGTGGTGGGTCGGCTGACGGTGGTGAGGGGCCACTTGGAATTATAATTAGAAGCGAATTTGTTTTACTAATCATGATTACATGAACTTACTCCTCAAGGCTGCCACCATCCTCATCTGAAGGGATTAAAGTTGGTCGTTTGAAATTACATAGTGATTATCTGTGTAGTATTTTGTTAACTGTCTTCCTTAACCTAACCATAACTTAGCCATACTTAACCATGACCGTGCCTAACCTGACCTTAATCATAACCTAACCTAACATAACCCAACCATAACCTACTTCCTAACCTAAACCATATATAACTCTACCGTACCCTACCCTACCTTGATCTGGAAGCATTAAATTATATACTTTTAATCTAAACAGTAATTACCTATATATTATTTTGTTAACAGTTCCGTATTTTGCTTCTCTTTTAAACAAAGGAAAATTTATGAAACCCCAAAAGACAAACTGGGATGTCCAATAGTTCAGGAAATTTATTTAGGGTTGGGAATTTATTATTATTATTATTATTATTATTATTATTATAAGGAGATACCTGGAACATATATTTTTTAGGGAGAAAGTTAGGGATATTCTGTATTATTATTATTATAGGTCAAGGAAAAAATCGGGGAATTTATAGAAGGATATATAAATTTTGTTAAATGTCAAAGTTAAATCTGGGGAAAAATCAGGAAACAACGGATTATTTTCCCTAGACAATGTATAAATAATTTTCTTGTAAATTTTTTCTCTCTTATTTTATATTATATTATGTAAGTTTATCTCGCTTGTTTATTGTCATATTTTGTTTATTTCTTGTATATTTTATTAGTATTGTATATATGTATCTGTCGTGGGTGTTGTTAGTTCGTCTGTTTTCATACATAATTAAAGCTTGTTGTTATTGTCCTCACGTCGTCGTCATCTTCCTCGCCATATTCATCGTCATCTTTCTCGTCATATTCATCATCATCTTCATAGTCTCCTCTTCATCGTCGTCTTCATTATCATCGTTATCGTCGTCTTCATTATCATCTTTATCGTCGTCCTCAATTCATCGTCGTCTTCATCGTCATCGTCATTTTTGGCGGCTGATACGCCTTCATCTGTTCTCAGTTTCTGTAGTGTTTTGTTCCTCTTACCTTGATTGTATGTTTCGTGTTCAGTAATGACAAGTCACCTCCACCTGGGAAACGAGTGTGTGTCAGTATCAGAGAGAGAGAGAGAGAGACGAATATACAATAACCCCAACTCGCCGACACGATGTAGCACTAGCAGAGTCGGGCGGCGGGAAAAGCTGCTTCAGATAGACATGTTATTGGTGATGATACATGAAGGGCCTCACAGGTGATGACTATGCAGCTCAGCACTGCTTAATTTACTCATGCACGCTTCGTTGAATACTAATCTGACATCTCATATTATAAGTTCTCTCAGCCTTGGAAGGTCTGTCAAGTTGATCCTCCTGAAGGTATTCGTCTGTTTCTGGATACCTAGAGGTTCATATATTTCGTATTTTAAATATTTCTTCTGGCTGCAGATGTGCATCGAATTTACATATACAGTATATAAATTAGGACGCAAATGTGGATTCTTGAAGCTCCACGGATTAAAGTTTTCTCGTAATTGGAGATGTCAATTTGCAATCATTTGTTTCCATTTAGCTGCGGTGCATGAGGTACTTTATATTTACTCTGTGTCTGGTGATGTGAGAAGTCATCTAAACGACTAACTTAAGCTACAACACACGGAGAGATTGTAAGGGATTCGTGAAGACTTGTTCCCATAACTGGAAATGTAAGAAATCATCTTTTTTTGTATAATTGCCGTAGTTGGGTGTGTTCTCTTATCTTCAGAGTGTAAGATTCCCTGCATCACGTGGAGATTAGGCACCCTAACTTATTTCACCTGATGAAACTCTCTAACCTAACCTAACCTAACCAAAGCATCCCAGGTAGCGTTAGTATATTTAATCAATAGGTAAAGTTAACACGGAGGAAGGGGGTTAGTACTCACGTGATTCGAATTAATTTTTTATAAATATATCAGAATTTGGGCCCAGGTCACCCAATCTGTGACTCTCTCTGGAAATATTCACCACAGGCCTACAATATACGTCTCGCTGAAGGTGGAACTATTCAGCTGAGGTCCCTGCCTGGCTCTCTCACACCTTGACGATGATCCCTGTGGTGTAATTATATATATACTGTTGTTGGGGAGAGAATTTAAAAGTTCCCTTGAAAAAAAAAATGATGTATTGTGGTGATTAGGCGTTGTCGTGTTCGGCTGTCAGGAGTGTCTGTAAGTTCTTCAATGATTGGAGATTTATCGAATGAAATATGAATTTGTCTCACATGTAGACAAACTGCACGACAGTAAATACTTGTGTTAAAGGTCAAGGTCACAGCTGGAGTTCAGAGGTTAAGTGATATACTGCAGTACTCTTGTTAAGGTTAACTGTTCTTAAGTGAGAATTATTTTTAACAAAGTATTTATATTTGGCTGATGTAAAACGAAGGAATTTACGAAGATGTACATATATATTCTAAGGGTGACACGAGAGAACTATTCCCGGAGAGAGAGGAGAGGGTGAGTGTATGTTTGGGGAGGGGGTTAATCAGCTGGTTGGCACCGGGAGACAGGGGGACCAGCTGATCACACAGGGATGAGTTACGTGTGTGGGTGAGGGGCGGCACCAGAGTATGTTTGCTTCATCTTGCTTCCTCAAACAGCCCAAGCTATTCATAGCCCAGCCAGCTGACCCCCGGTTTTCAACACCCCTGGCCCTGTGGAGACACCTCATTGTTATTAATATTCAGCGACACCTCTTTAATACTCTTGGTTTGTGTTCTCAGGGATTCACACCTTAATATTTTGAGTGACTTGTCGAACTGGCTTCCTCCCTAATAGGTCCCCCTGGATCTTATTAAGATTAGGGACCCCTGCTTTGCTTATTACGCTTTATGATTAAACACCCTAACGTTAAATAGGGGAGGAGGGGTTGTTTGGTCAGGTTCGCGTTAGGGTGTTTAATCCATCAGGTGAAATAAGCAAGGGGTTCCTAATCTTCATGAGCTCCGCCGCCCTTTCCTAGCCTAACCCTACCACTGGGTGTGGGGTCCAGGTCTAATGGACCCCTTACTAATGATTTGTATAGAATCTGCTGTGGCTTACTAGGACTGGGGTCTATCTGATATTCAAACAGTTTTTAATATCTGATTGTTGGATAATAGAACAACTGGTTCTCTTATCTACGGATCACAGATGTTAGCCTAAAATGGAGGAGAAATTACACCCAGACTGTTGTAAATAGATACCTGGTCTTATCCCGAATGCAAATGCGAGGTAAATGTTTAGTCTGGTTTTTCCAATATATTTCTTTATATATTTTAAAAGGTGTTCACAAAAATGTATAGATGTTTAATGTTTCTAGATCCTCTGTTAATGGAGCAAAGGAAAAGCAGACCACAAGAACTAACCTAACTTAACCTAGCCTAACCAAATTACTAAACCTAACCTAATATACTGTGTTTTGGGGTGCCGTGGCCGAATGGATACAGTGCTTTCCATCCTGTCCTAAAGGTAGTTGGTTCGTGCCTGAAATGCTTCGGTCTATCCATCTGTAAATAGATACAAAACTTTAGAGATGGGGGAAGTTAAGGTGGTCGAGTGCCTACTTGTGTACCAAAGACTTAGTCTTCAGTGTGCTGTATCCGCACTACCTCTAACGACCCGTCAAGCTTGTGGGACCCAGTTTCACATTTCCCAACGTAAACTTATACTTTGATAATCTTTAGATGGTTTTAGCTAAATTTGGTTATGTTTTAATAGGTTATTGTGGTCTAATATAACTGGATTTCACTAATTTTTTCATAACTGTTTTTCGCCTTTTTTTGTTTTTTCTACAGGATTTAAATTTTTTCATTACTAATTTTTATTTTTTTTCATAACTGATATTCCATTTTTGTGACTCTTTTAACTAGTTTCCAAATCAATTTTTTCCTTTTCACAATGAGGTAATATAGTAATGGAATAATCTTTTGACGGTAAAATATAATAATTTACCTTTCTTTTCCCTCACAGATTGACTTTGTGTTGTGCGACTGAGGTACTAAGGAGGACCTGGTGCCGGGATGAACAGGTGAGTACCCAATACCTGTACATCTCTTGTTTGGGGGGACCAGCAGATGTGTGTTTTGGGACCAGCAGATATGTGTTTTTGGGACCAGCAGATGTGTGTTTTGGGACCAGCAGATGTGTGTTTTTGGGACCAGCAGATGTCTGTTTTTGGGACCAGCAGATGTCTGTTTTTGGGACCAGCAGATGTGTGTTTTTGGGACCAGCAGATGTGTGTTTTGGGACCAGCAGATGTCTGTTTTTGGGACCAGCAGATGTGTGTTTTGGGACCAGCAGATGTGTGTTTTGGGACCAGCAGATGTCTGTTTTTGGGACCAGCAGATGTCTGTTTTGGGACCAGCAGATATGTGTGTTTTGGGACCAGCAGATGTCTGTTTTTGGGACCAGCAGATATGTGTTTTGAGGACCAGCAGATGTCTGTTTTGGGACCAGCAGATGTGTGTTTGGGACCAGCAGATATGTGTTTTGGGACCAGCAGATGTGTGTTTTTGGGACCAGCAGATGTGTGTTTTTGGGACCAGCAGATGTGTGTTTTTGGGACCAGCAGATGTGTGTTTTTGGGACCAGCAGATGTGTGTTTTTGGGACCAGCAGATGTGTGTTTTTGGGACCAGCAGATGTGTGTTTTGAGGTCAGCAGTTGTGTTTTGGGGCCAAGAGACCTGTATTATTGTTGTGCCCAGAATGTGTTTGTGTCTTAAATTATGTTTTCTATCCCTTATGGATGTTGTCATCTCTAAAGAATGTATTGAACGTTGCCTTTAAGGGTGTCAGCCAGCCCTAAGGAGTGTAATGTTGCCTTTAAGGGTGTCAGCCAGCCCTAAGGAGTGTAATGTTGCCTTTAAGGGTGTCAGCCAACCCTAAGAATTAACGTTGCCTTTAGTGTATTGAACGTTACCTTTAAGGGTGTAGCCAACCCTGGAGTGTATGAACGTTGCCTTTAAGGGTGTCAGCCAACCCTAAGGAGTGTATTGAACGTTGCCTTTAAGGATTGTCAGCCAGCCCTAAAACTATATAACTTTACTTTTAAGGTTATCAGCGAATCTTAGAAAAAAAAAAAAAAACCGTGTATCCTTGCACATACACTTTCACTTTTCCAGGCACTTGGTACACTTCCGAGCTCTCGTCACACCGTAGCACCATCACTAAGGTTATACCAAATAACTGAACAACCCGTTGGACCAGAACAAAATGATCGATTATAAACTGAAACAATCCATCTCATTTTGCAAGTCGATCTATACGTGACAATTAGTACCAGTATAGTGAACCACCTCTCATGACATTCTTCTGTAAGTGTTAAGGTTATGCCAATGTGCTGACCTACCTATGACATATTGATGATTTATACAGTATCAGAATGTTGAATAACTCATGTCATTCTCAAAGTCTATCTGTGTGTTCAAAAAAACAAAATCCTTCAATTGTGACGTATTATAATATTATCTAGTGAAAAACCCCCGGAAATAGTGATGTACTTTAGGTTAGGTTAGGTTAGGTTAGGTACAGCAAAAGGTACTCATAAGGTGACTGTGTCGTGGGAGAGACATTATTTTGTTGTTGTAAGTTACGTCAGGTGTTTTCTCCCCTTACCTTGTCTTCACCCCATTTTCTTCCTCCTCTTAAGATCCTCCCCATTTACCGCCACTTAAGATACTCCCCATTTACCCCCACTTAAGAAGCACACCCCATTTTCCCCCCTTAAGATACTCCCCATTTATCTCCACCTAATAAACACCCCCTCCCATTTCTTTTCCCCCTTCTCCTCTCCTCTCCCTCTCACACCTCCCATGGTCGACAGGTTAAAACAAGCTCCTCTCACCGTCGCTTTCCTAAATTCTGGAAGACTTGGGAAGATAAACGACCAGTCATGTCACCAAGGCTCTTTTCTCTGACCCCCCGTCCTCAGCCATCACCTGTGATTTCTTAAGGACCACTTGAGGGGGACTTCCGTGTTTGTACTCCCGTGTGTGGCCTCACTGTCACCACACTAATTTTTTTTAAAATCAGGTTTCTCACGCGAACTGTTGAATATATTTGTGATATTTGTGGTTCTAGGATATTTCGAATTTTTTTTTATTTTCGTGATATTTGAGTTAGTTGAGAATTTGATGATTTGGATACGAGAATATATATACAGGTATATATATATATATATATATATATATATATATATATATATATATATATATATATATATATATATATATATATGTATATATATATATCTTATATGGATCCACAATGAAATCGTGGATAAGATAAATCCTGATAAAATTACACGGGAAAAGGGAAACAACGGAGCACCTTAGCTTTCGTCTTTATTTCATTCGCCCAATAAAGCACGCGGACTTCTACATACAATCAACACCTCAACCCGCCAGGATTCGAACCCACGGCCCACGAGCCCATGACTGTGACTGGGTTCGTGGGCCGTGGGTTCGAATCCTGGCGGGTTGAGGTGTTGATTATATATATATATATATATATATATATATATATATATATATATATATATATATATATATATATATATATATATATAT
>NW_024722610.1:1911665-1918896 GCF_018991925.1 Homarus americanus | reverse complement strand
CCCCCCCCCAAAAAAAACTCAACCATATGGAAATAGGGCCAAATTATTCCACAAAACCTGTATTATAGAAAAAAATTGCCAAAATTATAATTTCTTCATATAAAATATCTTAGAGCATTTAAAACTGTTAGCCAGCATGTCTTATACGGTACCAGTACTTGCTCTGTATTGGTGTGAGCATGATATTGACTTGGTTTGAGTTAGGTACAATCCACTTTCTTGGTTTTTATACCTATTGCATTCTAGACTGTACAGTGACACCCTTGTTGAAAGAGGCCTATAAATGCAGGTAACAGCAGTAGAGCTATAAGAGCCCAAAAAGCCATTAACCTTGATATAAATCTGGAAATGACAGTGCAACTCATAATTCTGGCTGAATACAGTATAGTGAAAGGGTTTACAAGAATGAACAAAGAAAAATTACACTTTCAATGGTGAATAATTAAGATAACACAGGCTAATTTGCGTAAGTACTAATGCACTTAACCCCTACTATAGTGAGTTTTCCAGGGGAGCCATCCTACATAGTCAATTAGGAAAAAATATAAAAACATACTGTACATTTTGTGACCACTAAGAGGGTTTGAGGAAAACTACATTCTCAATTTTTAAATCACAGTTTAAACACTACTGTAGGTGAAATCTTAGCAAAATTGAGGTTCTGAGAGGCGGTTCAGAACCTTACACCAACCATAACTACACTGTTCTTATGGGATGCTCTTGTACTTATATATTACTTAACCCCTTTGTACAATTTCGCCTCTGAGCTGAATAAAATCGTCCGGCGTTAGCAAAATAGAATATAAAAATAAGACATTCCTGTGATGTAGGGGTTAAGACATAAAGAACTATCACAAATATTCACTGCACGTACGGGTGAACCTCGCACAAAGGAGACATGTTTACTGCGGAGTCCAGCTGATGACCATACAGACGCGGCAAGAGAGACAAGATCCTGCCCATCAGAGTCTCCCCTCCATGACTGGATGCGCTCACCAGGTCCAAAGTTCGGTCGACTAACACCACCGATACTTTGTTAGCAGCCATCTGTTTGAGCAGGAAAAAATGAGTAGGAATATTAAACAACCCCATCAATTAGACAGCTGAATGTCATAAAACACCATTAACCTGCTACATGTGACGTACAATATATAGTACAGGGTGGGTGAGAAATGACTGACACATGACTTGAAAGAGATTCAGTATAAACAATGTATGTGTACCTAAACTCTATACATTTTTGACACATGTATGTTGTATATTATGTATGATGTATGATGTACAGTATGTTGTGTATGATGATAATGACAGGATTTTACACAAGTTGAAAATATAGTACAATATATCAGTTAATTTTGACCCACCTTGTATATGTCTCTCTTCCTAGGTTTCCTGCTATTTAACTGGATGTTACACTTATTATAGTGTGCTTACTTCCCTTCTATTATTGGCATCACAATACAAATGATATGTATTATCTGGTGCAGTTATCAGATCCACATAGTCTCCTTGGTGATACAAAGCCCTCACTAACATACATTTACCAAGCTGGATATCACCAACAAATTTTTAGATTTATTAGTACAGTACAAAACAAATCTTTTATATTAATTATGTACTTCAGTAGTACAGTAATACAAATTTAGATACAGTCTTGATAAAATACAGTATTCCTTGTCATAACTGATCAGCCGCAGAGCAACATATACTATACTGTACTACTTAAGACAACACCATGTAATTTATATATCCTATTTCCATACAGTGATATATTCCAGGATGTGAGTTTAAGTGTCATGATTTATGAATAATATCTTGTCAGCCATGTATAACTTGGGTCATAATTTGGGGATCATGTTGTTTTCTTATGTACAGTACTAGGAGTGATATAAATAAAGGTGTGCCCTGTTTAAGTGACTTTGACTCCAGCTGAGCTTGTCCAATGGTGGAGTAGTCAAGTCATTACAACACTCTGCTCCTATCTTAAGGGTCTCTAGTTTGTGCCTAGGATAATCCCAGTTCATCCAGCTAACATACATGATCATGATGTACAGATAAAATACAACAACAAATTATAGGAAGTATTGGTCCCTGAGATGGTAACAACAAGTCACATCTAAGGTGCTTGGCCATGGCACAATACAGAATGTGGTGAATATTTTGGAAAACCTCAACAGCAAAAGGCTGCTATGTAATGATAAACAAATTATATAAACACCTTTGTAGTTTTGTACAGGGATTTGCTTCTTAATGATGGGAGTTTTCCACAAAATGAAATTTGACACCTGTTATTTCACCTCTTGTACAGACCAAAAGCATTACTAACCTTCCTTCTCTGTCTAGCTGGGGTGAAAGCATCAAGTTCAGTTCCGATAATACGAGACGTGTGTCCAATGGTGTATATTTCATCTCTGGCATTCATTCCCTGTAGAAGGCTATGAAGGCACACGACAAATTGACGGACCATTATTCGCATCTCATTGGGAAGATGGTGAAACTCGACTTCACCTGAAAAAGTAAACAATGTCTAATTTAATCAGAATTCGAAAAGACAATTTCAAACAGGTGATAAGTATGGTTACTGATGGGTGATGTTAGGTTGTGCGAGGCAACAGGGATAAACCAGAGGTATATATTCGGGGGCTTCTTGTGGAGGATGCGAGCTTTCTGAAGAACACATCTTATGGGAAAACGCTTGCATTATTTTAAGCTACAGTATCGACCTTCATCACTCTAAGCTACCCCTGTACAGTACTGACTTTCATCCCTTAATACTGTACTGTACCGAAACTCCACAGAGGCATATGAAGCAGCTTGGTTACTCACCAAGATTTTCCACTGGTTTAATTTTATCCCCTTTTCCACATGCCTGCTGCAGCTTGGATATTCTTCTAACATCTGAGTTGAGTAGTGGATACAATGTGGAAAATGGTGGCATAAAGAATAAATTTTCTGAATATGGTGCCACAACCAGAGGTAGGTAAAATATCTCCGCGGTGTAATTCTGAAAATTGGCAAAAATAACACGAGTCAAACACGCATCCATTCAAAAGGTAAGTAAACATACAAAGTGGACTATAACTACTATTGTATATAATATCTATAATTCATAAAACATATTTGACATGAGGTGGTTCTTTAACTTGGTCAGTAAATTACCATGTTGCCCATCCAGGCCAAGACATCTTGTTCCAGTTCATTCATCAAGACGGCTTCATCTACTTCTCGTCCACCGTAGCGGGCATACGCATGGACGTTGGGATGGGCACATGTGATGACGATGCAATACTGAAAACTGGAGGCCTTAATGATGTCTTGTAATATGGTGGCGGTCGTGTCCCTAATGGCGGTGCTCACCATGAAGGCCGCCTTCATGTCATCCTTGTTTCCTCTCTGAGGGTAAAATAACTGGCTTATTACCACAGCTGAAACACAAATAACAAGGAAAGAGTGGTGGATTGATCCCAAGACCCAAGTTTTATGACCAAAGTATATACCGGTACAGCCACTCCTCGACTTACGACCACCCGGACATACGACCGCCCCAGGCGTACCAAAAAATTTTCAAATTACGCATTTTCGAGTCCCGACGTTAGTGATTGCGCTGTGTACTGACAAAATTTTCGTTTGTAATTCCCTTTAAAATGGCTGGCATGCTTAAAAGTGAGAGTTTTGTGGTGCTGAAAAGAAAAAGAGACACCCATTTTAAATTTTCTATGTACAAGTATTATCTTCGCATTTTCGACTTACGACCTGGATTTGGGTCCCTCACCCCGTCGTAAGTCGATGAGTGGCTGTATTGGCTTACTGGCTTTTGAAGTCTGGTTATCCGGCAATTTATATTATTCTACAAGGACAAAGTCCCAGCTTCAAAATGGAGATATCTGTACAGTAATCCCTTGAGAAAGGTAAACTCTGCCAAGGAGGAGTTTTGGTAGAGCAATTTTCTAGGTACTGTACCTTGTCAATGATCTATAGTCCATAAAATGTTATTTGATACGTCAACCTAATTAGTTACTCTACATACTGAGTTATTACAACTAAACTTAATCAATAAACCTTTACCTCAAAAGATGAAAATTCCTTCACATTTTTTGCTCCTGCATTAACCAATCTCGTGAGTCCTCCACTCCAGTGAAGACATTCTGCTGTGTTATTGTCGACAAACACGACAGAATTTTTTATTTTTTTGCAAGCTTCAGTCCACCAGGCTTCTGAGACATGAACTGCACTAGCAGCCTGCATTGTAGTTGGTCATGAGCTGAAAAGAAGGGCTTAGATAATTATTTACTGTAACTCTAAAATACTGTACAGTTCATTAAACCATTACAGTATGAGTTTATACAATTTTAAACCTCAAGACTTCCAAATTTGGCTTTGTTCAGGCAATTAGGGGCTAGTGGACAAAATTTTCATAAAAAAAATTCCAACATCTTGTGTGCAATACACAAAATTACAGTGGATCACTAGGTGACTTCTCACATCACCCGTGCATAATTGTGCTCAGTCCTTTAGTGTATACTGAATTGTTCTGTCAACATGTTAAACTTCTTAGTTCATATATACTGTACTGTACAGAAAAACTAGGGTGAAAACTTGGACATGGAAAATGTTAGTTAATAATCCTGTTGAGATGTGTCCCTTAACTATCTACTGTATTAAATTTCACCAAAGAACATAAACGTTTTCTTACTTCATGAAAACAGCAACAAATGCAAGAGCAATATGTTTTCCATGATATAAATTTCACGATATCCTCCAAGTTCAAGTAAAAAAAAATGACATGAGGCCGCCAACCGACATCCAATGACATACTGGAGGTACTGTATCAGCTACTGCCATAATACTGTATATGATTAATACTTAAACCAACTGCTTAACCAAAACTAAAAGACCTAACCTTACCTTCTGCAAACTAATAATTATCTTCAGACCACTTGAACAACCTCCCCACCAGAGTGTCAATCTGAAGATTCTCCGCTCCCAACCCACTCCACCTAACCTAACCTAACCTCAGGTAAGGTCATCTAAGTATGTGCATCAGCTATACAGGACAGGTCAGGTCAAGGTCGTACAGCATATGCCCATTTGTCATGATGATTGTCCACACCAGTCTGTTTCACCTGAAGAACAAGAGGCGAGGGAAAGGATAGTGTTTAGGTGATCCTTATCTCCTTATAATACTTAAAAAACACTTGGGTAATACTGGAGCTGATTGCTAACACCAGGAGTTGCTCGATTTCATAAATTTTTGGCACAGAGGTTCTTTGAATGACAATAAGTAATAAAAACGATACAATTTTTAATTTATAAGTAAATTGTTTAGTTTTTTCTATCTCCAATAAAAAGTCACCAGTAATGGGCAGGATATGAAGGATGAAGGAAATGAAGTGGCAGGATATGAAGGATGAAGGAAATGAAGTGGTAGCTAAAACACGGTGAAAACTGATCATATAACACTAAAACGATGTCTCTACGTGCTTTGTATGTGAAGAAATCAGATTACCGTAAATATGCCTCCCAAAAATATACCCTTGTTGGCTTGTGTTGTCTCGTCTGCTCCTTTTGTTTAACCGGTCAGCCTTCAGGAAATATAGAGACAGTAATGAATGTGTCAATGTATCAAGAGTCAGAGGAAATGCTCTTTGAAATGTACTCAGGAAAAATATTGTTAATTTCATGATGTAAAAAAAAACATTTATGTTCTATGGTGAAGAGATGTCCTACATGTCCACACCTCGTCTGAGCTACAACCAAATGCTCTTCCTCCACCCAATTTGTTTTAGATGAAGTAAGACATATTTAAGCTTAGGTTAGGATGAAATTATGGTTTTCCGATGTTTTTTGAACGACTTCCAAATAGGTGCATGACCAAAACGATCATTTTACCCCATTAAGTACCTGGTAATTACGGTTATTTCCCCAGCAAGTTTTATGAATCTTCAAGACGGACATAAAATTATAATCACATATATTGACATTTGGCGAGACTGGGACCTTCCCGAAGTATCAGACATTGCTGTATTATATAACTAATCGTTTATAAAATGAACCAAATTAATCTACCTAACCCAACCAAGGTAATGGTTGGGAGGAGCTCAACTTATGTTAGGTTCGTGTCATTTAATGAACGACAATTACATAATACAGCACTTTTATTTTTATCCTCTTCGCCACTGATCGGCTCGTTAGCCGCTTGGGCGATCGGTCACGTCTCTGTCACGCACTGTTGGCAGGTACTGGCCATGCACCGGCTCCTGAATGTACCTGAACCCGCTCCAGTGTGGTGATATTATGCTCATCAAATACAAGATTACCCAACTATTTATTCCAGTCGTAAAAATTCAACACTAAAACGATAAAATGAAGCAGATAAACTTAATGACAATGTTATACATAAAAGAGACAGTGTCAGGGGCCCAACAGTATGGTAGGTGGTTCACGAAGGAAGCTACACTGGACGTTACTGTACTTGTACTATATATATACTACAGTATATATATTACTAATACCCGTCATTAAGGTGATGCGAATATTTTCATTTTCTTTAAATTTCTTAATAACTGTTGATTACAGTCTAATTACCTTATGAAAACGACTCCAGTATGTTTGTGTACAGACAGCTGGGCCTTGTTGACATGCTGCACTACGGGATCATATTATATTCTTTATAAAATACAATACTGTAAATTTCTTTTGAGTATAAAGTTTCCCCCTGATTTTTGCTACACATACTACAGTCTGTTTTTACAATTTGATGAGTCCTTAATTATAAAAATATATAAATGTTTAATTATAATTAAAGAAACAAGCATTCGAACTTCAAACACTGTGAATTATAAAGTAATAATAGTAATACTGTATTAATAATAATATTTACTCAGTAAAATCAAGATACAAGATTACAAATGTATAACCAATGCATTTAGATTTGATAAATACTGAACATGTGTTAACTGTTAATATTTGGAACGGAATTTTTTATAAAATTAAATTTTAAGTTATATCACCTTTTATTTGTTAATATTAACAGATGCTGTTAAAAACTAACCATCCAAGTGGCTAATAGCCACACACACACACACACACACACACATAAATATATATATATATATATATATATATATATATATATATATATATATATATATATATATATTATATATATATATATATATATATATATATATATATATATATATATATATATATATATATATATATATATATA
>NW_024722610.1:1889165-1906665 GCF_018991925.1 Homarus americanus | reverse complement strand
ATAATTTGTGAAAGTACATTAGTGGAACTTACGAGGGTGATACGCCGAGTTATAAGTAAGACTTTTATATCACAAGAGTACAGTGAAGTGCTCTTGTATATATAGGAGTGAGAAGTACGGACAGTTGCGTGTGCATGAGGCAGCACTGTCGCCAATGTTATCTGTCATCTGATTTATACCAACCTCTGCTATGCCTCCCCCCCCACACCCCCACCTCTCGTTGTCACAGGCCTGGTTTATGCCTGATGCCAAGACACCACATCTAATTTTCTCTTCCTGCAGTCAAGATAGCGGTGAATAACTTCCTTAATGATCCTCTTGAGATGTTCCATGATTGATGTGTGCCTGTAGCTTCACTATAAAGAGAAATCATATTTATGGTCATTGTGTCACATGTAACATAAGATATATAGTGGTATAGTGTCACGGATGAAGCACCAGCAGTCACTTGTGATGTTTAGAGAGCTGTGCAGGCTAATGAGAATACCACTTGGCCTTGCGAGAGTAATATATATTTTTTTATCATTTTTTTAACGACAATGAAATTTATTTTTGGAGGAATAACTTCAACAAGATCTTTAGTATCAAGTTTATTAATATTTTTTTTTTTTGACAATTACAGAAAAGTTTGTAATTTTTTGTTTTTTCTTTTAATTTTGTTTGTTTTGTCTTTTTTGTTATTTATCCCCAAAAATACTTTCAGAATATTTGATTATTTCTTATCTTCACCTTTTTCTCCTTTATATTTTAATGATCTCTTCCTCCCTATCCTCCTCCTCGTCGTCTTCCCCTTCCTCGTTGTCTTCCTCTTCCTCGTCGTCTTCCTCCTCCTCGTCGTCTTCCTCCTCCTCCTCGTCTTGCTACTCCTCTTCGTCTTCCTCCTCCTCGTCTTCCTCCTCCTCCTCCTCTTCCCCTTCTTCTTCCTCGTCACCCAACTCCTTTTCCTCCCCTTCCTCCTCCTCCTCCTCACCAAAAGTACCCCCATGAACCAATAGTGTACAGTACTACCCATCGTACAGATATATTTCCAGTTACTCTCAGCAGTTATTGATGAGTTAACTTTCTCCATCTTGAGTTTAAAGACACATTTACCTCCTTGAGAATTCGTGGCAAATTAACTTTAAAAATATTTAATTGCCTAAAAAGTTTAATTTTCGATTAATTTACCATGAGATGTTTATTGTAAATTAACTAGAAAGGTTTGTTCTAGATTGATATATAAGTTTAATTAATTCGTGTATTAATATTTACTCCTGTATCTTGTAATACCTGAGAAGTAACATAACTCACCGGGAAAAAATATCACATCATTAATACATCGTGGGTGTTAGTGTGCAGCTTGGGGACTGAACGACCACGAGTGACTAGCTCTTAGAGTCGTGTTCAGGTGATGATGACGACTGTCCTTTGTTTAGGCGTGTCAGAGGTCGAGATCAGTGAAATTGACACAAACTTCCTTAATTTGAAAAAAATAAAATCAAATAAAATTGCTATACCAGAGGAAAAGTCACTCGCTAGTTTGATGCATATTTGGGTGGAATAATATTTATCCTACCATGTTGTTGTTAACCAGACAGGATGTCACTCCAGGAAAGGTAGTTAGAATAGGTGGTAGGCGACATACTGGCTACCCATCACTCGACGACGTTTGAAGAAGATGGATTAAAGGTCCACGCAATACGACACGGCGACGCCACGCACGGCAAACATTTGCTTGTAGTGAATGCAAAGAAAGTTACAAGAAGCGAGCGTTCATGGCCTCCTTTTTATAAGAGTACCTGAAAGGGAGAGTTTACAGAGGTTGGCCACCACGAGATTTGGATTAGCCAAGGACCAACACTAGGCAGCCTCGGTACACCATCAGCGCCACGACGGCAGGTTACACACTTATTCCCGCCCTCAGTGTTGGTTGAGTACCCAGCAGGTGTTGCGTTGAATGTGTGTCTGCTTGTCCTGTCAGCCGGGGAGGACGTTTGGTCCAATCTTATATTGGGTTCACTTTAAAAGAAAAATCCACTGTTTTGCATTAAATATTTGTGCTTTACTTATTGTTGAAACTTTTTCTTTACAACTGTCTACCCGACATTTGAAAACACCCTGCAGATGTGTAGGTGTGTTTGGGTGTGTACACGATATCTCAAAAACTTTTACACTGATTTTGATGAAACTTTATGTCTAGATCGAAAGTTTGTTGGGGGAAGAAGTGACCCACTTTTAAATATAATAGGTCAGAGGTCACGGTATAATAATGAAGGTCAAAGTTCAATGCAGGATGGCCTTGGGGGTGGAAGAGGAGGGAGAAAGAGACGAGGAATGTACTCTGATGTCCACCTGTGTATACTTTAAGGAGTGTTAGCTTTTATCACCTAATTAATCTCTGTCAGAAGTATATTTTAGTAAGATAAACAATGTAGGTGAAGGTGGGAATATATTTAAAACCTTAAACTTCAATGATGAGTCAACACTGTGGCTGATGTGTGAACAAACTCTCACGCATGGAGATAAGTGAGAGCAACAGGAGGAGGAAGAGTCTGAGATCCGAGTGATTGAGTGTTAAGCAAATGGTTAACTACTGTACCTAAGTGTTGGTTATTTGTTTGAACGACGACCGACGACTGATTAAATATTGGGTGTAATCAAGGTGACGGGGGGGGGGGGGGCACTTTAGGGTACACAGGTGAAGGATGAACACTTAAGGTACACCTCTCCTCCTTGAACACATAAGGTACACAGGTATAAGTTATGAACACTTTGATATCCTTCACTCCTCAAATCCCTGTTCTTACTTTCACTACTCCTTTACTCCCCATAAACTCCCCAGTCTTTCATTTCTCCTTCCTTCATTATCCAGTTCCCCATTATCACTCCTCGTTCCTAATCCCTCATACCTCATCCTCTGTCACTCATCACCCCTAAAGCTGAGATAATTAATAACCATTTTGCTACCATATGTCATACCTTACCCAGTCTTGACCTCACTCTCCTCCCAGCTTACTTACCTTCCCCCTCCCTCCCTCCCAGTGTCCAACCATATGAAATCGCCAACAAACTCCTAAAATTTAAATCCAAACGCTCCACGACCCCAATTGACCTCCCAATCAAAATATACAAGGAGTTTGCAGTCGAACTTGCCACCCCCCTCTGTTCTATTATTAATGCATCCCTCAGACAAAGCAAATGCCCTAATGAATGGAAAACCGCATTTGTCACCCCCATCCCCAAGGTCACCACCCCACAGTCCCCTAACGACCTCAGGCCAGTTGCCATTACCCCCATACCCAGTCTACTTTGTGAGGACTTTGTTTTTGAGTGGGCATTTGCCAGTATCTATCAGTCAATTGATCCACAGCAATTTGGCAATATGAGGACCTCCTCTACATCACACTGCTTGGTGAGCTTTCTGGATTTTCTGCACAAAAACTTGCAGAAACGTAAGACATCACTGGCCGTTGCCCTTGTGGACTTCAGGAAGGCCTTTGACCTTGTTGATCACTGCACTGTTATCAACAAGGCTATTGCACTAGGGCTGCCCACCAACCTGGTCTCATGGCTCACTGATTTCTTGAGTGGACGTCGCCAGGCAGTGAGGTATCAGGGCTTGGTCTCTACATTCCAACACCTCACCTGCGGTGTTCCCCAGGGGACCAAGATGGGACCACTGTGCTTCCTCATCCTGATCAACGGACACTCCTCACAGGTGGAAGTACGTGGATGACTGCTCTGTCGGGGTTTCAGTGGACAACACCGCACCAGACTACTCATCGCTACAAGGCACCCTGGACAGGCTACAGGCATGGACTACGGAGAACAAGGTCACCATCAACCACACCAAAACCGTAGTCATGCACATCAATACCGCCACCACTCCAGTGCAAGCCCCAGCAGTCACAGTGGGTGCCCATCCTCTCCAGCTGGTGCAGTCTGCCAAACTCCTGGGTGTAACTATAGACAACAAACTTGACTGGAAGGCCCATGTAAATAACACAGTCAAGGCAGCCTCGTACCGTCTCTACATGCTACGACGACTTAGGTCACTTGGGACACCCACGCCAGAGCTGAGGACCATCTACAACGCCTTTATTCTCCCCAAACTTACATTTGCGTCACCAGCCTGGTCGTCTTCTCTCAACTCCACCCAACAACGTCAGCTAGAGAAGGTACAGAAAAGGGCCTGCAGAATCATGCTCGGCGCAGAATACTCCGGCTACACCAACGCTCTCTCCACCTTGGAAATGCCATCCCTCAGTGACCTCCACCACCAAGCACTGGAAAGGTTTGGCAGTGGACTACTGCACCACCCTCGTCATCGCCACCTCCTGCCACCTGCAGCCCCCCACCCAACTCGCGCAGTCCGCCACTACAACAAAATACAGCTCATAAGAGCCTGCACCGATAGATATAAGAACAGCACCATCCCATCTATTGTTAAAATAATAAACAACTCCTGGTTTATGTACTGTACAGCCCTGTAAATGTATTCAATGCATATTATATCATTATGTCTAAATCAAATGTAAGTCTGTATATTTTCAGCCACCGGCTGCAACGCTATTAATAAACCGTTTATTATTATTATTATTATTTTTATTTCCTCATTCCTCTACTCCCTCACTCCACTAGTTCTCCTCGTCCCTTACACCTCCGTTCCCCACCATCATACCCCACGCCGGCACTCCCCTCCGACATTACCTGGTGTAAATGACCAGGTACACATATGATTGGTGTTGTGAGGTGTTCAATAACCTGGGTCTCCTTGTGTGCTGGGGAGGAGGGGTTAGTGCCGGGGTGCTCTGAGTGGAGTGTGTTGTTGTGGGGGTGTACTGAGTGGGGTTATGGTGCTTTGGGATATGCTGTGTGGTGATGATAGAGATATGGTGCTGAGTGGGGTATGGCTTGTGTTGAGTGAGGTATGGTGTGTGCTGAATGGAGTATCGTGTGTGCTGAGTGGGGTATGGTATGTGCTGAGTGGGGTATGGTGTGTATATGATAAGCTCTCTGCCCGCACACGTATTGACACTTGTTAAGATTGTTGTTTTAGGTAGGATCTCAGATGATGATGATGAGCTTTTATTTGACATAAATGAATGTGAAAGTAGCATAAAGTTGTCACTCTTTGTTTGTATATTTGGAGTCTTGTTCGCACGATTGCACGTACGTATGACGTGACCTTTCTCAGAAACTATTGGAGCTGCCCTCTTGAACAGCGCCACCTTGAGGGCCACCACAACACCACCCCCAGAGTAGGTCACTCCGACGTACGTTTTTACACATCTTGATCTTGGTTAACTTTAGGTTTAGTTTGCCTTTAGGATTAAAATGATTTTGAAGCAATTTGAATTTTTATTGGTTTTCTCCTTTAGGTGTTCAAATTTAACTCCTAAAGCAGTTCACACCTTTGTATCGAATTTTTACACAAAAAGTTCTTTTGATCCAAAACAAATATTGCCGTTTTTGTTTGTTCCAATCTTCGATTTTTGCTCAAACTCTTGCCCAAGGCATTTCAGAACATGCTGATTCAGGCTCCACAAATTAAACTTGGTAATTAATTGTGTAAAACCGGTTTTAAGAACTTACCAGACGTGGTTAACCGGAACACTGCATTGCAAAACAAAAGCATTTCTTTCTAATGTTATAAATTAACGTAATGAACTGCTTTATGAGTTCAACATCAGAGGTCAGAAAACTGATGTTCAAAAACTCACAAGAAAGAGTTAATTAATGTATCGAAGGAAATGAACCATCGAGGAAATGTTAATATGGATGACTGAACATAAAATAGGGGTCACACGTACACCAGTTGGTCACAGTGTTATTTACAACAGGATGTACGTGTCTCTGATAACTTCACCACACACAGTCGCTCCTTTTACTTCTGGAATGTTGTAATTAAACAGTATTTCATAGGCTGGTCGATTCTTATTTTTTTTATTGAACCTTAGTCCAAGATAGAAGTAAACACAACTATCTCCTCCTGTTCTAGGGCTTAC
Source organism: Homarus americanus (assembly GCF_018991925.1). Lineage (NCBI taxonomy): Eukaryota > Metazoa > Arthropoda > Malacostraca > Decapoda > Nephropidae > Homarus > Homarus americanus. The sequence continues at coordinate 1,900,678 of NW_024722610.1, read as the reverse complement.
TAATTCTTTCCCGGTTCACCCTCAGTCGACCCATCTGTGAATGGATACCTAACACTTCACCTCGGGGTAAATGAAGACTGTTGGGTACAGTATTAGCCACACTTCCTCCTTGTGTACTGGAGGCTTAGTATTCAGTGTCTTCAGTGTACTATATCCGCACTGCCCTTAATCTATGGGACTCACTTTCCCTGCATGTTGGTCGTGTTAATACAGTGATCACTAGTACACAAAACCATATAGAGTTTAGTGGTGTGGTGTCCATCGAAGCCTTCCATCAGGTAAGGTCCGTGCTGTCGCTACGCCCTGGGACCACTCGGGGGGACGCACCATGCCAAACTGTACGATGTGTACTACAAATGTACTTCTTCGCTGCTACTGTAACACACTAATTCTTGTACCACATTGTACTCTGTGCCCCTCAAAGTGTACATCGTTGTACTGTACTGTAGTGTTTGCTCCTGAAGTGTACTTATTTATTTATTACTTTGTTCTTTCCGATTATTGTAACTATACTGTACTCGCTACCTCAGTTGATGTACAATTCACGAGACATATTTCTATTTACTCGGCCTGTACCTTATACTTAATGAGTACTATACCACACTGGACTAATGTCGTCGCCTTGAGTACAGTTTAAGGAATAAGAGTTATGTGTTGCTGTGAAAGTCAGGTGTGTAAAAGTCGGGTGTGTGGGGCCAGGCCAGCCACATCAACGAAACTCCGTTGACTATTACCGTAGAGTTGGTTAGAATTATGTTCACTTGACGGGGGAGGGTGGGGAGTTAGGAGGGTGGGGGAGGAAAGGAGGAAAGGAGGGAGGGGGATAGGGAGTTGGGGGATCAGAGGAGGAGGGAGATTAGAGGGTGGGGGAGAGGAGGGAGGATAGGGAGTTGGGGGATCAGAGGAGGAGGGAGATTAGAGGGTGGGGAGGGAAGGGATAGGGAGTTGGGGATCAAAGGAGGGAGGAATTGTGGTAAGGAGTGAAAGGATGGGAAAGAGGGAGATGGGAGAGAGGAAAGGAATGAAAGTAGAGTGGGAATAGAATGGGAGGAATTGTAGGAGGGGAGACATATAGAGAAAGGGAGAAGGGATACAAGGGAAACAATAAACGGGAGAGAGAGAGATAGAGAGATAAAACACGAGAAAAACGCAATAACAATAAATGTTTGTGAAATGCCAATATAATTTTACGAGGGATGTAATATCTGCAACACGTGTTAGCTGTCTGATAATGTTATCTCTTATGACTGCTTACACCAAGATCTGTGCTTGTGGATCATAATAGTTATAATGTTAGTATATAATAATGATGATGATTGTGTTGTTGTATTGATAATAATAATGTATATGTGTAAAAAAGACGCAATGAAAATAACGATAACAACAAACTTAAATCTAATAGCCAATAAATAAAGATGATAAACCACAATTTCGCAAAAAAAAAAAAAAAAATTAATCAAAATAAAAAATAAAATTCCCTCGTGCGAACAAACCACAATCAGTCAGGTCAAGAAGGGCATAAATGGGTCACGAGAGAGTTTCCGGACTTGGCAATAGAACAAGAGCCCAGTGTTGTACCCGGCGTGTGTGTTTAGTGGTGACATTTGCCTTTCACCTCATGAGTGTCCACCACCGTTAGTCTTAGTTAACCTTTAGCATTATGAGTTACAGTAAGTCAACATGTTCTCATAATCAAGCTTCTGGTGGATTGAGAGATGTCGTTTCGGGGAAGAGGAGGACATCTGGGTGTGAGGAGAAGGTGTGGGAGGGGCGCTGGTGTGGGTGGGCGGGTAGGTGTAGGAGGGCGCTGGTGTGGGTGGGGGTGGGGTAGGTGTGCGGAGGGGGGTGAGGTGTGGGTGGGGGGTGGGGTAGGTGTGGGAGGGGCGCTGGGGTGGTGGGTGGGGGTGGGGTAGGTGTAGGAGGGGCGCTGGTGGGTGGGTGGGGGGTGTGGGAGGGGCGCTGGTGTGGGTGGGCGGTGGGGTAGGTGTAGGAGGGCGCTGGTGTGGGTGGGGGGTGGGGTGGGTGTGGGCGCTGGTGTGGGGGGGGGTGGGGTGGTGTGGGGGCGCTGGTGTGGGTGGGCGGTGGGGTAGGGTGAGGGGGCGCTGGTATGTGTGAGGGGTGGGTAGGTGTGGGAGGGCGCTGGTATGTGTGGGGGTGGGATAGGTGTAGGGGCGCTGGTATGTGTGGGGGGTGGGGGTGTAGGAGGGGCGCTGGTGTGTGGGGGGGTAGGTGTGGAGGGCGCTGTGTGTGGGGGTGGGGTAGGTGTAGGAGGGGCGCTGGTGTGTGGGTGGGGCGTGGCTGGGGAGTTGGTGTTTGGGTGTGTCAGGGGTGTGGGTGTGTGGGGGTGTGGATGTGTGTATGGAGGTGTGGATGTGTGTCTGGAGGTGTGGGTGTCATGGGAGGTGGCTGTACTCACTGTATGGAGGAGTCATTGTAACAGTGTGAAGAATCGCTGTGTTTATATTGTGGTGTGAGGTGGGCAGTGTGTGTGTGTGTGGTAGGCAGTGTGTGTGTGTTGTGAGGGTGGGCAGTGTGTGTTGTGAGGGTAGGCAGTGTGTGTTGTGTGGGCAGTGTGTGGTGGGCAGTGTGTGGGCAGTGTGTGTTGTGAGGTGGGCAGTGTGTGTTGTGGGTGGGCAGTGTGTGTGTGTGAGTGGTGGGCAGTGTGTGTGTGAGGTGGGCAGAGTGGTGTGAGGTGGGCAGTGTGTGTGTGTGATGGTGTGGGCAGTGTGTGTGTGTGAGGGTGGGCAGTGTGTGTGTGTGCATGTGAGGGTGACAATGTGTGTGTGTGTGAGAAGGATCAGTGTTTGCGTGTAGGTGTGTGAGGGTGGGCAGTGTGTGTTGTGAGGTGGGCAGTGTGTGTCACAGTTGAGGGTGGGCAGTGTGTGTTGTCACAGTTGAGGGTGGGCAGTGTGTGTGTGTGTGTGAGGGTGGGCAGTGGTGTTGTCACAGTTGAGGTGGGCAGTGTGTGTTGTCACGGTTGAGGGTGGGCAGTGTGTGTGTGTGTGTGTCACGGTTGAGGTGGGCAGGTGTGTGTTGTAGTTGAGGTGGGCAGTGTGTGTTGTCACAGTTGAGGGTGGGCAGTGTGTGTGTTGTCACGGTTGAGGGTGGGCAGTGTGTGTGTTGTCACGGTTGAGGATGGGCAGCGTCTGTCCCCCGCGAGGTTCACCCCACAAGTGAGGTCGAGAGGGAGGGGGGTTTAGGGGGCGGGGCGTTAGCATCTACCCTTGGCTGGCCTGCCGGGCGCATGAACAGATGTGGGTATTGTGGCCACTACGGGAAACATTATTGTACAATATTCGTCCCATCGCTTTTTCACAATGTTTTATTTTAATTTAATGACTGTTGTTGAAATTTGAGAGGTTATGGCGGGCGTAGAGGGGGGGGGGTGTAGGTGTGGTGGGCGGTGCGGGCGGCTCACCTGCGACGCCCGGTGCCACGGCGACGGGCACGGCCGCTCTCCTGTCCTGGCATACTGCCGTTGTCGCCGCCGGCAGCACAACACAACACAGCTAGTGGTCAACCACAGCCTGACTTGACACACGCACCACCGGCTCACGCCCACGCTCGCCATCGCCGCCCGCCGACTTGTGTAGAGCACTTGCAGACACAGTTGGGCAGCCCAGGAGCCGCACGGGCATCAGTCAGCCCTGGTTATCACAGGCGGGCGTTGGTGCGCTCTCAACCGTCCCCCCAAACGCCTCCCTCACCACCCATCATAGGTTCCCGGGGCGTCCCGAAGGTGCTACAACTGCTGTGATCCTCCTGCTGAGTGTCCCCTGGTCTAAGATATACTGATAAACAAACCACACGCCGGCAAATCAAAGTGTGCTTGCAACACTCCCCCGAGGAAGTGGTGACAGTGAAAGCTGGTTCAGGCAACGGTGGCAGTAGTGATCAGTGTGTTTTGGAACAATGGAGGAGACAGATGGACGCTTGTGCCGTTGCCCCCCGGCTGCGTGTCAAGTGTAAGTCTGCGTCTAGTGTGAAACAGTTTGATGAAGTGTGAGCCAGTAACCACCATGTTAGAGATAAGGAAAGTGCTGGCCTAATACTTCACCATGGTCTTCATGCCCTCGCAGAGAATTCCTTGTTGGAAGAAGTCTGCGGACTGAAGCACAAGTTGGAGGTGAAAAGAAGTGCAAGTGATACTACTGAATGTGTTGTTCAAGTAAATGTAATACAAGTGATACTTAATAAAGTGCATAATATAAATTGAATTATTACAACAAAAGTGTGTATAAATAAAGTGAATTGCATTGATGCTGTGGAAATTATCTTGAGTGAGAAATGTCAGAGGAGAAAAACAAAGGTGAAATGAACAACAAGATTTAAGCTAAAAGGCTACGATTAAATACACGTGAATCGAATTTACGTTAAAAGTAAAATTAACTACGAAACACCAGAGTATTAGAAGGATAAAAGAAAATAAGTTAAATAGATTAATCTTGATATATCCCCTGAGAAAAAGATCGAGTAGACGGGAAATATCGTGTGAGTGTGGCAGTGAGTGAAGAAAAAATTTAAGTGTTGAGGTAGTGTAGTGTGTTGTGGAGGAGTGTGGTGGTGCGGTGCTGAGTGGTGCTAACTCCACAGACAGCTCGCACACCCGCACCATGGCCTGCTGACCTCCCCGGCCCAACATGAGGTAAGTACCACCACAATATTGAACATCAACCTAGGCCGCGTGGAGGGTTTTTTGAGCAACTTATACCGGGGGTGTTGTGACGTCTCCAGCTGTGAGTATAGATATTAGGTGGCAATATATGACCATTATAGCCTTCTGTAACCACAACTTATTACAGTGACAGCAAGAATTTCATCACAGACTGCTAGGTGAGACGTTATAATAGCTGACGCAATAGTATCATTGTTGAGTTTTAAATTAATATATAATCAACTAGTGGTTTATAATGACACGAGGAGTTTATTCATCCCCGAGGGCAAATGGACGGGATGATGAAATTGGGACATGCCGGCGTTCTATCTATCACCAGTAGCTCTCGGATCATACGAATTAATAATAATAAAGAAATCAGTGTTTATGGGTGGGGATAATAGTGAAGGAGTGATAACGTGGGTGTGGGTGACTGGGTGGGTGGGTGTGACTGGGTGGGTGGGTGTGACTGGGTGGGTGGGTGGGTGGGGCTTTAGACTGTACTACGGTATCAGAGGATTGTGTTTATGGCTAGGTTGCTGCTGACGATTCCTGCTATTACTTGCTGTTGTTGCTTCTCGTGATGGTTCTAGTTATCACAGATTTAACTCGTTTTCAGGTGGATGGGCTTAAGTCGTTGTCCTCAAGGGATTAAACCATCGTCTTGAAGAGGTTAGAGTTAGACCATTGTTCCTAAAGGGTTAAATCATTATTCTCCAAGGGTTAAACAATCTTTCTCAGTGTTAAACCATCGTCATCTAAGGGTTAAACCATCGTCTTGAAGAGGTTAGAGTTAGACCATTGTTCCTAAAGGGTTAAATCATTATTCTCCAAGGGTTAAACAATCTTTCTCAGTGTTAAACCATCGTCATCTAAGGGTTAAACCATCGTCTTGAAGAGGTTAGAGTTAGACCATTGTTCCTAAAGGGTTAAATCATTATTCTCCAAGGGTTAAACAATCTTTCTCAGTGTTAAACCATCGTCATCTAAGAGTTAAACCATCGTTCTCAAGAGAGTTCAAACTAAACATTCAATCGTTTAGAGTATACTGACGAAACAGCCTACTGACCCTGATGTGAAAACTGACGCAAGAATGAGATAGAATTTGCGTCATTATAGTGGATATTATTTTTTGCATTTTTTGTTCATTCTTCGATAAGGTCACATTAGAAAGTGGTGGATATGGTGTTCGCTGCCATAGGTTATCAGTGGGAATAATTATTTTCAATTTGACTTGTTTGATAAAATTTGTGTTGAGAATGATTGAAATTTAAGTTTTTTTTTCTCGCTACTAAATTCTAATAGGGTAGGTGTGTCCCCTTGAGTATGATGCTGTAACCCCATTGAGTATAATAATTTAACCCTTTGAATATAATGATTTAACCCCTTGAGTATGATGATTTAACCCCTTCAGTTTAATGATTTAACTCCTTGAGTATGATGATTTAACCCCTTCAGTTTAATGATTTAACCCCTTGAGTATGATGATTTAACCCCTTCAGTTTAATGATTTAACCCCTTGAGTATGATGATTTAACCCCTTCAGTTTAATGATTTAACCCCTTGAGTATGATGATTTAACCCCTTCCTCCTTGAGTATGATGTTTAATGATTTAACCCCTTGAGTATGATGATTTAACCCCTTCAGTTTAATGATTTAACCCCTTAGATATGATGATTTAACCCTTTGAATATGATGGAACTCCTGGAGTATGATGATGCAATCCCTTGAGTATGATGATGAAATCCTTAGAGTATGGTGATTTAACCTCTTGAGTATGATGATTTAATTCCTTGAGTATGATGATTTAATCCCCTGAGTATGACGATTTAACCCCTTCAGTATAATGATTTAGCCCCTTCAGTATGATGATTTAACACCTTGAGTATGATTTAACCCCTTGAGAATGATGATTCAACCCCTTGAGTATGATGATTTAACCCCTTGAATATGATGATTTAACACACTGAGTATGATGATTTAACTCTTTGAGTATGCTGATTTAACTCCTTGAGTATGATGATTTGACCCCTTGAATATGATGATTTAACCCTTTGAATATGATGATTTAACCCTTTGAATATGATGCAACTCCTGGAGTATGATGATGTAATCCATTGAGTATAGTGATTTTACCTCTTGAGTATGATGATTTAACCCCTTGAGTATGATGAATTAACCCCTTGAGTATGATGATTTAACACCTTGAGTATGATGATTTAACCTCTTAAATATGATGATTTAACCCTTTGAATATGATGCAACTCCTGGAGTATGATGACGCAATCCCTTGAGTATGATGATTTAACCCCTTGAGTATGATGAATTAACCCCTTGAGTATGATGAATTAACCCCTTGAGTATGATGATTTAACCCCTTGAGTATGACGATTTAACAACCTGAGTAGGATTTAATCCCTTGAGAATGATGATTTAACCTCTTGAGTATGATGACTTAACCCTTTGAATATGATGCAACTCCTGGAGTATGATGATGCAATCCCTTGAGTATGATGATTTATACGAATTAAGTTCTTGAATACAACCATTTAACTCTTTCAGTACAATAAGTTAACCCCCTGAGTACGATACCTTAACTCCTGAGTACGATACCTTAACCCTTGAGTACGATACCTTAACCTTTGATTACGACCCCTTAACCCCGTGATTACGACCCCTTAACCCCGTGATTACGACCCCTTAACCATTGAGTACAATTCCTTAACCCTTGAGTACTTTCCCTTAACCCTTGAGTACGACCACTTAACCGTTGAGTACAATATCTTAACCATGAGTACGACCCCTTAACCCCTGAGTACTATACCTTAACCCCTTGAATACGAAAACCATTACCCACGAGTTCACTGGGTACTCGGGACGGAGATAAAATGTCGTACTCAAAAGGGTTAAAACATTGTATCAAGTGAAATACGGAAAACCAACCAAGTAGACAAAACAGACAGACATAGACAGACAGACAGACAGACAGACAGACAGATACACAGACAGACAGACAGATACGACACTGGATCATGGTTAGAGGTGAAGGTCCAAGGAAATTATAATAAAATCGTGTCTTTGTGAACTTGGAATTAAATGAATGAATGAAAAATATATAAGGAAAATAAATGCCGAGTGACATAAACAAACACGACTTTCACCCAGCGGTTGCCAAAGACTCTGATTGGTCAGTTAATTGTTATTGTCGTGTTGGAATGTGTGTGTGTGTGTGTGTGTGTGTGTGTGTGTGTGTGTGTGTGTGTGTGTGTGTTGATCTGATGTGAAGAATTTTGTTGTTATTGTTATCTATAGGGAAATTGAAAGCTTGCTAATGGATAGTACAGGTATTAATGAAGATTACCTGAAGATTAGACACTCACAGTTTATTTCACCTAAAGATTAATCACTCTAAAGCTACCTAGGGGTGATTTAGGTAAAGGGTAGTTAATCTTTAGGTGAAATAAACAGGGGTGGTTAATCTTCAGGTGAAATAAACTGGGGTGTCTAATCTTCAGGTGAAAGAAACAGGGGTGTCTAATCTTCAGGTGAAATAAACAGGGGTGTCTAATCTTCAGGTGAAATAAAACTGGGTGTATCTAATCTTTAGGTGAAATAAACAGGGGTGGTTAATCTTCAGGTGAAATAAACTGGGGTGTCTAATCTTCAGGTGAAAGAAACAGGGGTGTCTAATCTTCAGGTGAAATAAACAGGGGTGTCTAATCTTCAGGTGTCTTTAATCTTGCGTAAGGCTCTGGGAATACAACTGTAGTGCAAGGATATGATACTGTATTACAATCTATAAATATAAACATGATAAAAATTGTATAATGTATAAACAACAGTATAACAAAAATAAAAAAAATCCAGACCACGGTAGAGATAAAATTTTATACTGTATTATTATTATGAAAATACAACCATAATGAATACAATATAGAGATACTGTATTAATATATCAAAATACAACCCAAATAAACATACAAATTAGTACACTGTATGACTTAAGACGGTACAGTACTACATTACTCTAAACACCACCCATTATACTGGAGAAATTTGATATTGTGTTGGAAGGAATAAGTGAGTGTCGCCTCCATGTTTTAACCACTTAAGCAGAGGGAAGTTTGAGGTAATGTGAGACAGCGTGTTAGTGGTGAGAGAAGTAAGAGAAGGTAGAGAGAAGTGAGAGATGGTAGAGAGAAGTAAGAGAGGGTAGAGAGGAGTTAGAGATGGTAGAGAGAAGTGAGAGATGGTAGAGAGAAGTGAGAGAAGGTAGAGAGAAGTAAGAGATGGTAGAGAGAAGTAAGAGAAGGTAGAGAGAAGTGAGAGATGGTAGAGAGAAGTAAGAGAAGGTAGAGAGAAGTGAGAGATGGTAGAGAGAAGTAAGAGATGGTAGAGAGAAGGTAGAGAGAAGTGAGAGAAGGTAGAGAGAAGTAAGAGAAGGTAGAGAGAAGTGAGAGAAGGTAGAGAGAAGTGAGAGAAGGTAGAGAGAAGTAAGAGATGGTAGAGAGAAGTAAGAGAAGGTAGAGAGAAGTGAGAGAAGGTAGAGAGAAGTGAGAGAAGATAGAGAGAAGTAAGAGAAGGTAGAGAGAAGTGAGAGAAGGTAGAGGTAAAGTAATGTCTTATGAGGATTAAATTAGAGGATATAAAATGGATTAGATAAAAATTTGTTTTAAGGTTAACCATAGGAGTTTATTTTCACATGGAGACTAATTACTCTTAAACGAAAACAATTGTGGGTTTTAGCGTATTGCAGGAGAGAAACACACACACACACCACCCCCTCCTACACCACATCACACCATACCCCCAACACACACACACACACACACACACACACACACACACACACACACACACACACACACACACACACACACACACCCTCCACCACATCACACTGTCCCCTACACCACATACACCATACCCCAACACACACACACACACACACACACACACACACACACACACACCACCCCTCCTACACCACATCACACCATACCCCCAACACACACACACCACCCCACACATCACCATACCCCAACACACACACACACACACACACACACACACACACACCACCCCCTCCTACACCACATCACACCATACCCCCAACACACACACACACCACCTCCTACACCCACATCACACCATACCCCCCAACACACACACACACACCCCTCCTACACCACATCACCATACCCCCAACACACACACACACACACACACACACACACACCTCCTCCTACACCACATCACCATACCCCAACACACACACACACACACACACACACACACACACACACACACACACACACACACACACACACACCACACACACACACACCCACACCACCCCTCCTACACCACATCACACCTTACCCCCAACACACACACACACACACCACCCCTCCTACACCACATCACACCCTTACCCCCCAACACACACACACACACACACACACACACACACATACACACACACACACACACACACCCTCACACCACATCCCACCATACCCCCAACACACACACACACACACACACACACACACACACACACACACACACACACACACACACACACACACACACACATCACACCATCCCCCTACACCACATCCCACACCATCCCCTACACCATCACCACCCCCACACCACATCACCCCCACACACCACATCACACCATCCCCTACACCACATCCACACACCATCCCCCTACACCACATCACACCATACCCCCCAACATACACACATAAGCAACAAGATACAATACTCCCGGGTGGCAGGAATGACTCTGCATGGCCGTGAGCGCTACACTATGTTTGGACGTTGATGAACTTTGTCCATATAAGGTGTACGTTGTATTTGTGGGTGTCTACTGTAGTATGACAAGGGACCACCGCCAGAAAATTGTCTTTGTTTTCGTGTCGTAAAGTTTGAATAGAGTGTTATGGTGTCGTAAGGTTAAGATTCTTTATGTTATGGTGTCGTAGGGTTAAGATTCTTTATGTTATGGTGTCGTAAGGTTAAGAGTCTTTATGTTATGGTGTGTCGTAAGGTTAAGAGTCTTTATGTTATGGTGTGTCGTAAGGTTAAGAATCTTTATGTTATGGTGTGTCGTAAGGTTAAGAATCTTCTTATTATGGTGTCGTAAGGTTAAGAATCTTTTTGTTATGGTGTCGTAAGGTTAAGAATCTTTTTATTATGGTGTCGTAAGGTTAAGAATCTTTTTGTTATGGTGTCGTAAGGTTAAGAATCTTTATGTTACGGTGTGTCGTAAGGTTAAGAATCTTTATGTTATGGTGTGTCGTAAGGTTAAGAATCTTCTTATTATGGTGTCGTAAGGTTAAGAATCTTTTTGTTATGGTGTCGTAAGGTTAAGAATCTTTTTATTATGGTGTAAGGTTAAGATTCTTTATGTTATGGTGTCGTAAGTTTAAGATTCTTTATGTTACGGTGTGTCGTAAGGTTAGATTCTTTATGTTATGGTGTCATGGAGTTAGAAGATCTTTTTATTATGGTGTCGTAAGGTTAAAAATCTTTTTGTTATGGTGTCGTAAGGTTAAGAATCTTTTTATTATGGTGTCGTAAGGTTAAGAATCTTTATGTTATGGTGTCGTAAGGTTAAGAATCTTTTTATTATGGTGTCGTAAGGTTAAGAATCTTTATGTTATGGTGCCGTAAGGTTAAGAATCTTTATATTATGGTGTCGTAAGGTTAAGAATATTTATGTTATGGTGTCGTAAGGTTAAGAATCTTTTTGTTATGGTGTCGAAAGGTTAAGAATCTTTATGTTATGGTGTCGTAAGGTTAAGAATCTCCTGAACGTCAACACTCACTTGGTAGACAGCCAGA
>NW_024722610.1:1859165-1884165 GCF_018991925.1 Homarus americanus | reverse complement strand
CCTCCTCTCGCTCACTCTCCTCCCTCTCACCTACTCTCCTCCCTCTTCCCTCTCACCCACCTCCCTCTCACCCACTCTCCTCCCTCTCTCTCCTCTCCTCCCTCCGCTCCTCTCCTCCCTCTCACCCACTCCTCCCTCTCTCTCCTCTCCTCCTCTCACCCACTCTCCTCCTCTCCCTCCCTCTCTCCTCTCTCCCTCTCTCTCCCTCTCTCTCCCTCTCCTCCCTCTCACCCACTCTCCTCCCTCTTCCTCAAACAACAATATCCTTGCTTGTACATAATGACCAAGGCCTAGCATGATGACTGTCGCTTGTAAGGGGATAACTGCTTCCCTAATTAACCAACACCTGATATTTTTTATTGTGGTAAGAAATATTATCATTGTCCCCTGAACCGGGTCCTGTTCTTTCTCTCTCTCTCTCTCTCTCTCTCTCTCTCTCTCTCTCTTTACTAATTTTTCTTTTATCTTATTTCTTTTTGTTCTGTTTTATTGTTGTTTATTTTAAGATTTGTTGGTTTATTTTTTATTGTTAAGTTTCTCTTATTTTTATATATTAATGAATTTTTTTTGGGGGGGGAGTGAATATTTGTCTTATTGATAATTTTACTTGGTAATAGTGTTTTTGTCATTACGTCATACATACGTCATCAGTACGTCACACACACTGCATACGTCATCAGTACGTCACACACACTGCATACGTCATCAGTACGTCACACACACTGCATACGTCATCACTACGTCACACACACTGCATACGTCATCAATACGTCACACAATGCATACGTCATCACTATGTCACGCGTCATCACTACGTCACGCTTCACTACATACGTCATCACTACGTCACTCACACGTCGCACGATGTAGGGAGGATGTTTTTTTTACACAGCGCTGCCGTCCTGCTCAGACTACAACCAACCATGACTTGAACTATGTGTGATAATGTGGCGGAGAGACCTTCACTTCTCCCACCTACCTCTCCCCTCCCTGCTCCCCCCTCCCCACTGCTCCTCCCCATCCCCCTGTTCCTCCCCTCTCCCCTTCTTCTCCCGTCCCCTGCTCTTCCCCTCCCCTGATCTTTGCCTCCCTCTTACTCTCCCTCTCCCTCTTACTCCCCCTCCTCTTGCTCCTCGTCCCTCCCTCTTGCTCCTCCCTGTCCCCCCTGCAACTCCCCCTTCCCCCTGCTCTTCCCTCCCCATGCTCCTCTGCCCATGTTCCCCGCCGTCCCCTGCCCCCTCTCCCCACTGTTCCTCCCTCCACCTGTTCCCTCTATCTCTCTTCATCCCCAGCCCCTCCCTCAATCCCTTCTCCTTCTCTCCACCAACAACATTCTCCCTCCCTCATTACAATTCTTGCCCACATCTCTGCTTCACAGTTTCTTCTCGCTTCCTCCTCCTTTCCTTCTCCTCCTCCCTTCCCTTCCTCCTCCCTTCCCTTCCTCCTCCCTTCCCTTCCTCCTCCCTTCCCTTCCTCACTTTCTCTTACCGTTTCTTCTCACATTATCGTCTTGTTTAGAAATTATAAAAATTTTAACAATAAAACGAGTAAATAATAATGACTTTAGTAATGATAATTGGATTAATAAAGTGATGATGATGATGATGATGATGATGATGATGATGATCTTAACAATAAAATACCTTTACTGGTACCTGATCGTTGTTTATAATTGCGGCACTCGTAGTATATTTGGTGCATGTATGTATGCATGTATGTATGTATGTATGTATGCATGTATGTATGTATGTATGAATGTATGAATGTATGTATGCATGTATGTATGTATGTATGAATGTATGAATGTATGTATGTATGTATGTATATGTACGTACGTACGTACGTATGTATGTATGTATGTATGTCTGTATGTATGTATGTGTGTGTGTGTGTGTGTGTGTGTGTGTGTGTGTGTGTGTGTGTGTGTGTGTGTGTGTGTGTACGTACTACTACTCTACAGATGCCATTGGTTATATATAGAATTCATCCTGGAGTCTCGTACTGAATTCCACCTACTGACGACCCGACTGCATTATGTGTGTGTGTGTGTGTGTTTATCTTTGCCTGTCTCTCTGTCTGTCTCTTCCTTTATATCTCTTTGGCTCTCTGTTTATTATCGCTGCCTGTCTGTCTCTCTGTGTTTGTCTTTCTCGTTGTGTCATTTTCTCTTTTATATATTTCTCTCTCTCTCTCTCTCTCTCTCTCTCTCTCTCTCTCTCTCTCCTTTGTTTCATTTTATCACATTTTCTTTATTTCCCTTTCTTCTTACGGGGCAACTATCTCCTTTTAATCTTTATTATTTATATCTTTCCTGGGGTTTTCTCTCTCTCTTTCTTTATATTCTCTTTCTTTCTTTCTTTCTTTCTTTCGATTTCTCTATCTTTTTTAATCATCTTTACTTCATTTTACCTGGAACTTTCTCTTCGTCGTTTCTTGTTTCTTTTTCATCTCTGTTTTTTTTGTGGAGGAAATGAATAAGAGGAAGAGGAGACAATGTAGGAGAAGGAGAAGTAAATGATGAAGAGGGATTAGAGAAAGAGAAGAGGAAGACAAACAAGACAAATGGAAAAGGCAGGGGATAAAAGGAAGAGAGAAGAAGATAGGAAGTAACTGAGGAGAGAGAGAGAGAGAGAGAGAGTTAGAATTAGAAGGAGGAAAATGTAAATGTTGATGATTATTAATGCAGTAAAGAAAGGGATAATAAGACGAGGAGGTGACTCATAGGCGGTGGTCGAGTGAGGAGAATATTATCACTGTACTCGTATAATAAATGAGTACATTATCCTGTAAGGTGTTGAGAGAGAGAGAGAGAGAGAGAGAGAGAGATGTAATAATTTATTAAGACAAGACCTGGTAAGGTGGTGTAGAAGACATGACCTAGATGAAGCTATTGTTTATTTACGTATGACGAAGAAGTAACGGTGGAATTGGAGAGAGAGAGAGAGAGAGAGAGAGAGAGAGAGAATAGTCTGGGGCACGTCTGCTGTGGTTCGACAGACATCCTGCCGCTGAACTGAACCACTACCACAACTGCCACCTGCTGCTACACCCGCTGACCTTGAGCATGGTGGAGGTTATGGTGAAAGAGATGGTGGTGGAAGAGGTGGTGGTGGAAGAGGTGGTGGTGGAAGAGATGGTGGTGGAAGAGGTGGTGGTGGAAGAGGTGGTAGTGATGGTATGGTAGTGGAGGAAAAGGTGGGGGTGGTGGAGGTGTTGGTGGTAGTGGAAGAGGAGGAGGAGGAGGGGTGGAGGAAGGGAGGGGTGAGAGAGAGGAAGAGGTAGGGGTGAGGGGAGGACTTGGTCAACCTGGGCGGTCGGACGTGTCATAAAAGAGACTTAAGACAAACTTGTTACAAAGACGAGGAAAAAACTTCTCTTTCACCACACACACACACACACACACACACACACACACACACACACACGGGGTAAAGAGCACCTCTCGTGGTTGCTGTTTAAACCACAAACTTCCTGGTGTTTTTACTAATCAAAGAAGAAACTATTGATTAACGAGTGTGTGTGTGTGTAGACCACAACCCTAAGGCGAGGCACTGCTGGCTTCTGTGTGTGTGTGTGTGTGTGTGTGTGTGTGTGTGTGTGTGTGTGTGTGCAGGTAGTGGTGATGTAAGGGTCTGATAAAATACCTCAGCGATTGAAAGTCGATTACAAGTATTCATGAACCAATTGTCAGGTACTGTGCATCGGTAATGTGGAGCCGTTAGCGATCTCCCGGCGATAGTTGGGCGATAGGATCTCCCTGATGAGCCATTTTCATGTAAATAGGTCCCTGGTAGGAGTCAGTGTGGGGCCAGGAGGGAGAATTACCGGACGGCTTACCTGATGGATATTCCGTCTTACCTGGTGATGTAAGAATGAATATATCTCTGGTTAATTTACGCTAAGCAGCTTTCACCAGATTTATACCGAGGGGCCATTATCCCCCGTCACTGATAACCATAACTTAATACACGACAAAACACTTAACCTAACCTAACCTAACCTAACCAGACGTTGAAAAATATTGTCTCAGAAATTACACTTTGGACTCTGACTTAAACTAGATACGTTCACTTAACTCTATAGACAAGAATGGCTGACAGATAAGACAACGATAGGTGAACGTTTGTAAAGTCAGTGTAATTTTGATGTTATTTATAGATATTTTATTTTTTGGGGGATTTAGTTAAAGATCTTACAGGTTACATGGCTTCTTGTGGGAGTTATGAGGAGTTAGGAAACGTTTGAGGGAGGGAGGGGGAAGGGAGTAGGAGGAGGGAGGGAGAGTGAAGGGGGAATGGGATGAAGAGGAGGAGTGGACGATGGGTAGAATGGTGAAGGGAGGAGGAGGAGGGAGGGGTTGCAGGGGAGAAGGAGGGGCGAGGGGAGTAAGAGAGGGGTGAGGGTGTAGAGAAAGAGAGGGGAGGGAAGAGAGGCGAGGGGAGAAGAGAGGAGGTGAGAGGAGAGGAGGGAGGGAGGTAGCAGTCTCCCGTGATGCAACTTGCTGGTGAAGGCATAACGGTACACCTGTCAGTGCTCCGTGCCAGCCTGGACGTCGCTTCCTCACAGACTGAGTGTCCTCCCCCTCCCCCCCCGCCCCACCCCTTCACCCCCAGACTATAATATTAAGGTTAACGATCTAATGTATATAGTTTTCACGCCTTAAGATAGACTGAGGTCGATTCTTACCTCATTTGTAGTTTAGACTCAGGTCGACTTTCGTCATTTGTGGTTTAAACTAAGGTCGATTTTTGGTCATTTGTGGTTTAGCCTGAGGATGGTTTAGTCTCATTGGAGGTTTAACACTCATTGTTTTCATTCCTCACCAAATAAACCTAGGATGTGGTTTTCCCCCCATTGGTTGGGCCTGAAGGAGGTAGGCGCGGCTTATTAATAGGGACGAACCAGTCATGCGCGTCGGGTAATCATATGTGAGGGGACGATTTACGACCGACGGCCAATCAGCGGTCGAGGATTGCCTCATGAATCGGTACTCCTGTCGCTGATTTGCTGGATAATAGGGAAGTGGGAGGGGCAGGGTGGTTTGTTTTCATTGTGGTCGACCAATCATCATATGTCTCCCTCCTCGGGCGTGTTATTAGTTAGCGGAAGTGGCCGGTATGGAGACGAGGTGAGGGGAAGATTGGAGATCATCTGACGGCCACTGTGTGTGTGTGTGTGTGTGTTTGTGTGTGTGTGTGTGTGTGTGTGATATATAGATCTTCGTTAAACAGGGATCTCATTGAATATGTATTTCTTTAAGCAAGGATTTCATTAAATATGGGTTTCATTAAGCTTGGATCTCGCTAAGTATGAACCTCGTTAAGCATGGGTTTTATTTCCCCTCTCGTCTTCCTCCTCTACCCCCCAATCTCCTACGTCTTCTCCCTTTCCCTTTCCAACCCCTTTCCCTCCTTTGCCCTGAGCCACACCCACACCTCAGAGGATCCAGTGGCGACCGACAGTATCCGAACACGAAGGTCCTCGCCTCGCCTCGGCCCCCTACACCAACCTGTTTCCCAGATCAACTTCTGTAACGCTGATGGAGTACGTAAACCCCGTTGACTGCCTCTGAGGTTCTCCTGCGTGCATTTGTTTGTGTGTGTGCGTGTGTGTGTGTGTGTGTGTGTGTGTGGTTTTCGACTTGTCTTAATCCATGTTGTCACTCCTTCGCTCTGGATATTTTCGGTCATGCAGCGTTGAGTCTGAGTGATGGAGGTGAATCCTTGGGTCGGGTTCTACTCCTTGCTGGGGGTCGGGTACGTTTACTGGGGGTATTTATACAGTTTCCATGGAGTGGTTTCATATCTGGTTATGCTAACGAGAGTCAGGGTGTAGGTTCGAGCATTTACATGCGTTTGTTTGTTGATTTGTCTTTATTTGCCTCTCGACAAAAGCAGTTTGAGGTGGCACAGTCAGGTTTGGTAGGCGGGCTGTCGTCCCTCAAGTCAATACATGGTTTTGGGGGTTTAAATGGTCAAAGGTCAAGATTGTACAAGGTCGTGAGGTCTTATGTATACACAGTCTTATATGCAACAGTCAGCTGAGTATTGTTGTTGCCTTCAAGGGAATCTCAGGGGCTTACTGTCTTTGATGGAAAGTGAAGAATTACAAACAAGAATGACCAAGAACACGTTATTCGCAGCTTGAAGACCACCCATCACGTAATAAAAACATCCATCAGTCAGGTAAGGAAAGGTGCCTCTTGGGTTGATTAAGCACAGGCAAAAACATGACGTAATACTCAGTTACCAACAGTGGTCGCACCAACCCATTCTGGATGACACCTTAGCCGTGTCAATGCCATCGTGGTCGGCATCGTTAATTAGAAAATGATAAGTCATGAGAAGTGAAGCTTACAGCAGCGCCCCCTATATGGCTATGGCTCACCCGGGTAATTGATAGTTCAGTGCTTGTGTGTATATAAATTCACCCATGCTAAGTTATGTATCTACTGCTATGACTTTACGACGTTCCTCTGCCTTTAGAGGTTTAATTTTACACCTGACGTTTAAGGAGACAGTTCTTAGGCCGTCTGGGGTGAGATTTGACGACATTGGTGTTGAGGACAGCTGTGTGTTCCTCCCGGTAGTGGGTGTTTACGACAGCCCCCTGCTGATCACATCTTTGGGCCAGGATTCTCAATGGTTCGTATACGTTAAAACTTATCCCCCTGTACTGACGGTGTGTGATTGCATCTGTCTGCCTCACTTACCACCACACAATGAAAATTTCCGCAATGACGTAGTATTTACAATTAAATATCACCCTGAGAGATAAATACAATGACCCATTTAGCAATCTCACTTCACCCACGACTCTATGAACGCCTAGTTGTGACGTGGAACTTATCCTTGAACTTCCTTAACTAGACACATCCAGCTTAGAACCTCCTAGTTGTGAGAGAAGAATATTAAGCATGAATCTTTTTTCTAAGAGAGAGAGAGAGAGATTCTTATAGCATGGCGTGCCGACAACTCTACCAGCGTGTTTACAGGAAGAAGTTGTGGCGGCGATAACACCTAATCTTTGTAGCGCCATTGTCAGGTATAAAGAGATGCTTAGAGTATTAATAAAATATATCTCTGGCTTTATGGCACCACTTTTTCTGTAGTAGTAAACCGGGTTGTGTGGGGAGATGGTGGGGGCATTTTTGATTGAGTGGGCATATAATGGGGCATTTTTTGGTTTAAGTGGCGGCATAGTGTGCTATATTATTAGATTATGTGGGGCATTTTGGATTGAGTGGTGTTGGTTGTTAAGTGTGAGTATATTCATAAATAGAGAGAGAGAGAGAGAGAGAGAGAGAGAGAGAGAGAGAGAGAGAGAGAGAGAGAGAGAGAGAGCGCATAAGTACTCCATTAAAGTGTCCCATAAACTCTTGCCCCTCAACAGAAGAAAACGGGGTGTGACTTACCACTCCCTTAAATCACCTCTTTGCCTCTTGACAACGTAATGGCTCAGCCTCCGTAGTCGCTGTGATTGAATTCGAGCGACACGTTTGTAATGCCGGGATAAAGGGGCGTGGATTAGTGGGTGGGAGGGGGGGGGACGGGGAGGGAATGAAATCAGTGCTGTTGTAGTATATGATGATAGGAAGATTGTGGGTGGTGAGTGATGTGTGGGGGTAGAATCTGCTGGTACACATACTGGTACACACACACACACTGGTACACACACACACACACACACACACAGTTATACTTTCTCCTCCCTGGCATTTGACATTATCTCTCCTACTATTTTCATCTCTTCCCATTATCTCTCATCTCTTCATAATCTCCTACCACTATCTCTCCTCCCTTCATCTCCTACCACTACCCCACCTGTTTAACCGAACCTAACCTAACCTAACCTAACCTAACCTAACCTAACCTAACCTAACCTAACTTATCTTAACCTATCTTCCCCCGTCTGTCCCATTTCCAGGTACCATAAGGGTGGTTAATATCAAGGTAAAATAAGCTTGGGGGGGGGGGGCGATTGATTCATGTGATTCGGATAAAAGAGTTCATGTGATTCGGATAAAAGAGTTCATGTGATTCGAAAAAAAAAGATCATGTGATTCGGAAAAAATAAGATCATGTGAATCGGATAAAGAGTTCACGTGATTCGGGATAAAAGTTCATGTGATTCGGGAAAATTAAGCTGTCCCGTGTGGAGATAATTTACATATCTTGTTATCTCCTTATTGGATGTGAATCTATAATACTCTTGGAATTGATAAAACCCGTTTCTTGGTAAGTTGTTAAGATATTGCTCAGATACCTGTGGAGGAGGAGGTGAGGAGGAGGAAGAGGAAGGAAGAGGAGGAGGAGGATTTGTTGATTAAGATGGTTGTTTGGTTTACTGAGACACTTTTTAGTTGTTGGGAGTGATTTTGTTTTCTGTTTTTGTTTTTGTATTTGGAGTTTTAACACACTATTACCCCCTTCCCTTCCTTCCTTCCTTTCTCCCCTGTAATCTTCTTTCATGGGAATGGGTGAGGTGTAGGCATAGGGTGGCAGAGTGCAGGGCGTGGATTGGATAGCGTGGGTTAGAATTAAATAGTATGGGTAGTGTGAGTGTAGGTTAGGTTAGCGTGAACGTGTAGGACTGTAGCAGGAGGGTGTGGGGTGTGGGGGGGGGGTAGGTGTGGGTGGAGCGTGGGTATGGGGTGGAGCGTGAGGTGTGGGGTTTGGAGGTGGGGCTTGGATCGTGGGTGGTGGAGCGTGGGTATGGTGAAGCTTGGAGCGTGGGTGTGGGGCTTGGATTGTGAGTGTAGGACTTAGTGTGTGGTTTGTGTGGGGCTTGGAACATGGGTGTGTAGCTGATAGTATGGCGCGTGGGTGTGGAGCTGATAGTGTGGCGCGTGGGTGTGGAGCTGATAGCATGGGGCGTGTGGCGAAGAGATTTATAAGTTAACTCATGTCAAAGTCACTCTCGTTTTCCCCAGCTGCTTGCACGGTCATGCCAACACTGCAGGCTACACAGCTGGTGTCCTCGGGGAGTGGGGGGAAGGGGAGGAGAGAAGGTGAAAGGGAAGGAGAGGTTAGGGGAAAGGGGGAGGAGAGAGGCTGAGAGAGAAAGGGAAAAGGAGAGGGAGAAGGGGGAGGAGAGAAGGTGAAAGGGAAGGGAATGAAAGGTTAGAGGTAAGGGGGAGGAGAGACAGCGAGAGAGAAGGGAAAGGAGAAGAGAAGGGTGGGTGAGAGGGAAGAGAAAGGGAAAAGGAAAGGGGATGGGAGGAGAGGAGAGAGGGTAAGGAAGAAAGAGAGGAGGAAGGTAGGAAAGAATAGGAAGGAAAGTGTGAATGGAAAAAAGGAAAAGAGGAGGAAATTCATATGACCTCCCCCCCGAAAAAAAAACCCGCTATGTTCTCTCAGTAAAGTGTAACCAAATTAACTGTAAACTGTTATCCCTCTCTCGGGTAGACAGGGAGTGACTGGGTCTATACAGTGTCTCGGTTAGTTTAGACTGTCATAAACTGGTTTGCAAGGAGCTTGAGTGGTAACAGCATTATGTAATCTGGTCAGCATTCTCAACACCTCACACTGTCTTTGACCTGTTCTGAATATGTTCTTGGTGTCGTTTTCAATTGTCATGTTCGAAATGTTTTTATTGGTTCGAAATGTTTTGTTTACATGAATTTTTTATTACGTGTTCAAAACGCTTCCATGTTGAAATTTAGGTCAAAGGTGATTTTTGTTTTAGAATATTATTTAAAGTTTAAAATCATTTACTAAGGAGGATTGTCGTGTACGTAGATAAATATTAAGTAATTATTGTATACATCAAGAATTATCAAGTAACAATGTCTTGTGATGAATATTATCAAGTTAATTAATCGTATACACAAATAGTTAATAATCCAGTAACAATGCTGTAACACACACACTCAAATTATCAAGTAACATCGTCGCGCACACAGATGAATGCTCAAGTAACAATACTCACACTCAAATTATCAAGTAACATCGTCGCGCACACAGATGAATGCTCAAGTAACAATGCTCACACACACTTAGGTTATCAAGTAGCATCGTCGCGCACACAGATGAATGCTCAAGTAACAATGCTCACACACACTTAGGTTATCAAGTAGCATCATCTTCTATACTGAGCCCTGATACGAGACTTTAAAAGTATCAGTCACTGCATAAATTTCCATTCGTGATTGCGTTCCTTCCTTCCTTCCTCATTCGCTTTTGTGTATAAAGATTGTCTGCCACTTTTTTGTGCACAGGACTGAATATTTCGGAGGCTAATTTTCTTGTTTTTATTTTGTTTTGGTGGAGTTTAAACCATTTGAGTCCTGAAGGGTTAAATTATCGTTGTCAAAAGGGTTAAATCGTGGTAGTCAAGGGGTTAAAAATCATCATCAAAGGGTTAAATCATCGTCGTCAAAGGGGTTAAATCATAGTTGTCAAAAGGGGGAACATTATCTAAGTCAATGGGTTAAATCATCTGCGTTAAAGGGTTAAATGTTAGTTGTTAAAGGGTTAAATAATCGACATCAAAGGGTTAAACCATTTATCGTCCTCCAAAGGGTTAAATTATAGTCGTCAAAGGGTTAATCATCGTCGTCAAAAGGGGTAAATTGTGGTAGTCATGGGGTTAAAATCATCATCAAAGGGTTAAGTCATCGTCGTCAAGGGGTTAAATCATCGTCATCAAAGGGTGTAAATATCGAATGTGGAAGTAGTGTAGACGTAGAGAGAATAAATAGGTAAAATATATAGATATGATGGAAGAGAAGAATGAATGTAAAAAGAGAGAAAGAGGAAAGTTTATATACGAAGTAGACAAATGGACATAGAAAGAATAAATAATAAATATATAAAAAATAAACGAATTCGTAAACATTAAGAAAATAGATATATAGGTAAAAATTTCAATAAAAATATAGATACAAACAAGAAGAATTAACAATTGAATGAAGAGGTGATTAAGAATTCAGATGCGACACTAGAAAAAAAAATATATATTATCCGTTGTTAAAGCATATTATGGTATGTCGTAGGCGTTTTAGAGTGAGTGTGGGTGGAATAGGATTAGGATGGAGTGGGTTAAGATGGATAGATTTAGTTTGGCTTAAAAGTACTATTAATGCTGAATTAGCGTAGGGGTGTCTGACCTATGAATTATGGATAGGGAGAAATAAGAGAATAGATTACGTCCTTACAAATGAGGTAAAGTAGAGAGAAAAGATGATGAAACAGATGATAATACAAATAAAATAAATGTGTATGGTATGGGAGAATAAGGGGATAAAGAATGAATAGAATATAGTTTACGAAGGGGAGAATGGAGAATAAGAAAATAGACTAAACATAGAAATAATGACTTGGAGAGACTGTAGCCAAGAGTAAATATTATTGAATGTCTCGACTTGTTCTCTCTCTCTCTCTCTCTCTCTCTCTCTCTCTCTCTCTCTCTCTCTCTCTCTCACAGAAAGCGCGCTAAATACATTCACATCATTTCGTCATTTTAATTCAGGAGTGAATGACCGAGTGTCTTCAGTGATCGTCTCGTTATGAGTAAAAAAATATCTTGAGACATTTTTTTCAGCGAATGAAAAAACGGGAGGGAGGTGTGAGGGAGAGGGGCGGGAGAGGGGTGGAGAGGAGAGAGAGGGAGGGAGGGAGGTGCAAGGGAGAGAGGAGGGAAAGGGTATAGTGAGAAAGGAGGGTGGGGTAAGGGGGAGAGGAAGGGAAAGGGTATAGTGAGAAAGGAGGGTGGGGTAAGGGGGAGAGGAAGGGAAAGGGGGGGGGGGGTCTGTCCACGAAATCTTAAGATAATGTCAGTTATGAATCATTTATTGTCCAAGAAAACTCTAGGATAAGAATGAGCTGTTTTTTTCTGCTTAATTCATATCTTAAATTACTTTTTTTTAACTAATTTTGTATATTCGTTTATTGTATGTTTTTTTGTTTTGTTTATTATTCTATAGTTTCTGCATTTAATTATTTGAGAATTTATATATTAATTATTTTTTATGTTATGTTATGTTATAAGCATTACAGATCATGTCTTTACTCACATGACAGATGTTACTTTAAGGTGTAATTAACGTAGGTAGTGACCCATTCTTACCTACTGATTAAAATCCAATTTAAAGATCACTTCCTTTTCCCTATATTCAGACCCACAACTATAATTTATATCATCTTAGGGAGGGGAAAAAATATGTGTGATTTAACGTGAAGGGAAAAAAAGATATGTGGTGGTTTAGCTGTTAATAGATATGTGTTGGTTTAGCTATTAATAGATATGTGTTGGTTTAGCTGTTAATAGATATGTGTTGGTTTAGCTGTTAATAGATATGTGTTGGTTTAGCTGTTAATAGATATGTGTTGGTTTAGCTGTTAATAGATGCGTGTTGGTTTAGCTGTTAATAGATATGTGTTGGTTTAGCTGTTAATAGATGGCTGTTAATAGATGCGTGTTGGTTTAGCTGTTAATAGATATGCTGGTTTCAGCTGTTAATAGATGCGTGTTGGTTTAGCTGTTAATAGATATGTGTTGGTTTAGCTGTTAATAGATGCGTGTTGGTTTAGCTGTTAATAGATATGTGTTGGTTTAGCTGTTAATAGATGTGGTGAAAAGATTCATTGATCATTTACACACGATCACCCGAGCGACCACAGAACCTTGTAACAATTCCGTCAGGTATGAATTTGGTTTTCTTGTTCAGTGTTGTGTGGTGGTGGTGGTGGCGGCGGCGAAGGTGGGGGGTGACGAAGGTGGGGTGACGAAGGTGGGGTACGAAGGTGGGGGGTAACGAAGGTGGGGTGACGAAGGTGGGGGTGACGAAGGTGGGGGTAACGAAGGTGACGAAGGTGGGGGGTGAGATAAGGGGGGGTGACGAAGGATGGTGGTGACGAGGTGAAGGTGGGGGTGACGAAGGTGGGGACGAAGGTGGGGGTGGTACGAAGGGGGTTAATTCTTATCTGAGGTGTGAGATACTGTATCATTGTATTTCCTCCCCCTTCCCTTATGAGTGTTATCTGAGAGAGAGAGAGAGAGAGAGAGAGAGAGAGAGAGAGAGAGAGAGAGAGAGGTCCTTAGGTACAACACTCTTTTTCTCTTTCACCACAGTCCATCATCTTGACCCAATGATCACTTGTTGGTGTGGTGGCATGTAGGAGATGCTGGTAGTGCTGGTATTTGTAGGAGATACTGGTAGTGCTGGCTTGTAGGAGATACTGTAGTGCTGGTGGCTTGCAGGAGATACTGTAGTGCTGGTGGCTGCAGGAGATACTGGTAGTGCTGGTGGCTTAGGAGATACTGGTAGTGCTGGTGGCTTGGTTGTAGGAGCTACTGGCAGAAATGCTGGTAGTGTGGTGGCTTGTGGAGATACTGGTAGTGCTGGTGGCTTGTAGGAGATACTGGTAGTGCTGGTGGCTTGTAGGAGATACTGGGTAGCTGTACTGGTAGTGCTGGTGGCTTGTAGGAGATACTGGGTAGTAGCTGGGTGGCTTGTAGGAGATACTGGTAGTGCTGGTGGCTTGTAGAGATACTGGTAGTGCTGGTGGATTGTAGGGAGATAGTGTAGTGCTGGTAGCTTATGGGAGGTACTGGTAGTGCTGGTGGCTTGTAGGAGATACTGCAAGTGCTGGTAGCTTGTAGGGATAGGTACTGACTTGTAGGGATACTGGTAGTGCTGGTAGTTTGTAGATACCAGCTTGTAGGAGATACTGGTAGTGCTGTGAGTAGGGATACTGGTAGTGCCTGTAGGAGATACTGGTAGTGCTGGTGGCTTGTAGGAGATACTGGTAGTGCTGGTGGCTGGTGGAGATACTGTAGTGCTGGTGGCTTGCAGGTAGTATAGTGCTGGTATTGCAGGAGATGGTAGTGCTGGTGGCTTATGTGGAGATCATTGGTAGTGCTGGTGGCTTGTAGGAGATACTAGTGCTGGATATAGTGCTGGTGGCTTGTAGGAGATACTGGTAGTGCTGGTGGCTTGCAGGATATACTGGTGGCTGAGATACTGGTAGTGCTGGTGGCTTGTAGAGATACTGGTTTGTAGGAGATAAGTGCTGGTGGCTTGTAGGAGATACTCGGTAGTGCTGGTGGCTTGTAGAGATACAGTGCTGGTGGCTGTAGTTGCGGGAGATACTGGTAGTGCTGGTGGCTTTGTGGAGATACTGGTAGTGCTGGTGGCTTGTAGGAGATACTGGTAGTGCTGGTGGCTTGTAGGAGATACTGGTAGTGTTGGTGGCTTGTAGGAGATACTGGTAGTGCTGGTGGCTTGTAGAGATATTGCAATGCTGGTTTGTAGGAGATACTGGTAGTGCTGGTGGCTTGTAGGAGCTGGTAGGCTTGTAGTAATAATTGGTAGGTGCTTGTAGGAGATACTGGTAGGCTGGTAGGGAGATACTGGTAGTGCTGGTGGCTTATAGAGATACTGGTAGTGCTGGTGGTTTGTAGGAGATACTGGTAGTGCTGGTGGCTTGTAGGAGATACTGGTATACTGGTATGGAGATACTGGTGAAAGCTGGTGGCTTAGAGATACTGTGCTGGTGGTTTGTAGGAGATAGTAGTGCTGGTGGCTTGTAGGAGATACTGGTAGTGCTGGTGGCTTGTAGAGATACTGTGTAGTGCTGGCTTTGTACTGAGATACTGGTGGCGCTGGTGGCTTATGGGAGATACTGGTAGCTGGTGGCTTTGGGGAGATACTGGTAGTGCTGGTGGCTTGTAGGAGATACTGGTAGTGCTGGTGGCTTGTAGGAGATACTGGTAGTGCTGGTGGCTTGTAGGAGATACTGAAACACTTGCGGGGAGATGCTGTAGTGCTGGTGGCTTATGGAGATACTGGTAGTGCTTTGGTTTGTAGGAGATACTGGTAGTGCTGGTGGTTTGGGAGCTGGTAGTGCTGGTGTTGTAGGAGATGCTTGGGAGATACTGGTAGTGCTGGTGGCTTGTAGGAGATACTGGAAAAGGTGCTGGTGGCTTGTAGGAGATACTGGTAGTGCTGGTGGCTTGTAGGAGATACTGTGGTGCTGGTAGTGCTGGTGGCTTGTAGATACTGGTAGTGCTGGTGGCTTGTAGGAGATACTGCAGTGCTGGTGGCTTGTAGGAGATACTGCAGTGCTGGTGGCCAGGAGATACTGAGTAGTGGTGGCTTGTAGGAGATACTGGTAGTGCTGGTGGCTTGTAGGAGATACTGGTGTGGCGTGGAGATACTAGTGCTGGTGGCTGTAGGAGATATACTTGGGAGATACTGTAGTTGGTTGTGGCTTGTAGGAGATACTGGTAGTGCTGGTAGTGCTGGTGGCTGTAGGAGATACTGGTGTGCTGGTGGCTTGCAGGAGATACTGGTAGTGCTGGTGGCTTGTGAGATACATAGTGTTGAGTGGTTTGTGCTGGTGACATGATAGATTTTTCGTCTGAATAACGATCTTCCCTCCCCTTCCCCTCACTCTTCTTCCCTTCCCCTTACCTTCCCTTAACTCCTCCTCCTTTCCTTTCCACTCTCTATCTCCTCCCTCCCTCCCTTCCCTCACTCTCCTTAAATTCTCCCCTTCCTCCCCACCCCTCTGTGGTCCGCTCGTGCCCAAGAACTCATCAGTTATCCATTGGTGAAAAAAAAAGAAAAGAATCATCCGTATGTTTATTGTAGGTCAGGAGGTCAACCCGACTCTAGCTGTGACCTTCTGTTCTTGTTGCCTCTCAACTTACAAATGTAAACACAAATTGTAAAACTCAATCGATGCTTTTTTATGGATCACCTGAAGATAATTATTAGCCCCTCGTACAGCTTATGTCTCTTGAGGATTAAACACCTTATTGGTCTCTCTACCCGTGGGATTAGGTTAGGTTTGGGTTGGATTTGGGTTAGTTTTGATTTGGTTAGGTTAGGTTACTAGGATAAGGTAGGTTAGGTTAGGTTAGGTTAGGTTACAAGGTTAAGATAGGTTAGGTTTATATTACTTTCCGTTAATGTGGTAAGTTTTAAGGTGAACTAATCAAGGTGAGCGATTCTTCAGGTGATCCCATTTATTCCATGACTAATTTATCGGCGTGAATATTATACGAGGAGATTATGTTTATCTTGTGGGGTTTTAATTTATTTTTTTCTCTTGATCTGTGAGATTTGTGTGAAAGATAATGAGAATTTTTTTTTTGTGAACGGAAATAAAGTCACTGGAAAAAAAGTCTCTTTACTTGTACACATTGACAACACAATATATATATATATATATATATATATATATATATATATATATATATATATATATATATATATATATATATATATATATATATATATATATATGATGGCATTGCACGTAGGTTAGGTTAGGTTAGGTTAGGTTTTTTCCGTGCCTTTTTTTTCTGTGACGTTTTTCTTGTGATTTCTTTTCCTGGATTACGCTCAGACATACATTTATAGAAAGAAAGAAAGAAAGATAAAGCTGATGATTTTTTTCCGACGTAAATAAAATTTCGTAGTTGCGTGGTTTATAGTTCTCAGTAGCGGGGTTGAGGGTTACTGGCCTCTCAGCTAGATGGACCACTAGTTCTCGGTCACTTAAGAGTCATTTATAGAGAGGGAAAGGGAAGGAAACCTGGTGATTTTCTCGTGGTGGGGGTAGAGCTCAGAAGCCACTTGAACACTTTATTGAAAGGACTGCGAGGAATTAACAAGGTCAGGTACATAACACAACCCAGCTCAACTTAACCTAGATTATATTACCTTAATCTAACCTAACCCAGCCCAGCCCAGCTTAAATTGCACTAACCTGACCTAACCTAACTTACATTACACTAACCCAACCCAGCCTAACCTCACCTAAATTACCTTAACCCAACCCAACCCAGTCCAACCTAGATTACACTAACCTAACCCCTACCCGTTTAAGGTAACCTAAGCTAAGTTAAACTCATATAACCCACTAGGACGACACGTGCAGGTATAATAAGGTCAACCACTTAGTATAATATATGAATAAATGATATAAAAGACACCTGGAAGCTAAGTGAAAGTAATGTGTTTATTCTTGCAAGCATAAATTATTAGTTTCACCCACACATAACCTTCCTGTTGTGATATTAACACGACTAAACGATCCAGAGGTGTTGATTAGGGTATATAGGGAGAGGGGAGGGCGTGGTAAGGTGACGTTATAATATTTGTGAACTGTGATTGGTTGAGATGATGAGTTAGAGAGGGTTTGGGTGGTGGTTGGTTGATATGATGACGTCAGAGCGTATTTGGATTGGTTGGTTGATAAGATGACGTCAGTGAGTTTGTATACATTGGTTGGTTGATATGATGTCAGGGCGTATTTGAACTGTGGTTGGTTGATAAGATAACGTCAGAGCATGTGTGGGCGGGTATTCATCAAGGGGTCACGTGACATCTCAAACACACCAGACGCTAGACTAGAGTGACTCGCCGCCCCGTCTGCATCACCCGTGTTGACTCGCTGCATTTTAGCTGAGTCAGTCAACTGTGTGAATGCCAGCCCTGAGTTGACTCACTGACTCATGTACTGAGAGAGCATTTCCCCAGGGCCACGCTGATGCAACTTATAATTTAATCTTTGTCACCATTGCATATTTTTTGTTTCTGACTTGTGGGACCAGACTTACGGTTGGCCCCCTATCCATCCGTCCGTCCGTCCGTCCGTCCGTCTTTTAGGTTGTACTCGTGTATTTCGCGTGGCGGACGTGGCGGCTATTTTTATTTTATTACAATCACCATAAACAGTGTTTGTTAACTTCTGCTTTTCGCGTCCGAGGCTGGCCGTCCCTGGGGCCACCTGGGCGCGAATATGTTAAAGGAGTAGAAGCTGTCGCCAACACAACCACGACACCTTGACACCATTCATTAACATCCAGGTTCCCAATTACTGCTGGGTCGACAGAGGCCAAACATGACCCTTGGCTAAGAATTATTTTATCAAGAATATAACAGCTCGCTTATAGTGGGAAAAGAGAAAGGACCTTTAAGTAAGTTTAGACACAAGAGGTGGCGGGAAAGTGTTTCAAATCTTCACTAATAAAACACTGGGTCTATTTTTCCTACTATTTGTGTACATAAGTTTCTATTACTTCACTAAGATCATCAAACACTGAAACACTCAACACCAACCAGAATAAAACTCTCGTGACTCTTATTGTTAAACTTTACTGAAACACCTGTGAAATAATTCATCTTGTTAGAAACGTGTTTACCTTATAGTCAGATGAGTCACACAGGTGAGAGGACAATAAACTGCATCTTGGACTGTAAATAGCGTGATAATACTTGTTTATTATTGGAGAGAACGAGAGCTGTTAAAGATGCACTTTTGTGTCTCCTTCAGCCACTCTAGCAAGAACAGACGTAACCGGCTACTACACAGAGGGAAAGAGCCGGGTAACAGGCATATACAGCCGGTTAACGCAGGTACATACAGTCGATTGAGAAGCATATACAGCCGGTTAACAGGTAACATAGGGAACCGGGTAGCAAGTACAGCCAAAGAGCCGGCTAACAAGGAGAGAGAGAGAGAGAGAGAGAGAGAGAGGGGGGGGTGGCTAATAAAACACACACACACACACACACTCACACACACAAACACACACACATACACAGAGCTAGTTAACCGCAGAGAAAGCCGGCTAACCAGCAGAGCGTGAGCCGGCTATCAAGCACAGAGAGCCGGCTATCACACAGAGGGAGCCGGGTTAGGCGGTGGCAGGGCAAGCAGCAAGACCCGGTGAGGAGTAAAGTTAAATATGTATTCTGGCAGCTATTCGTATGGGCTCTCCCCTTCCCTTCATTTCTCTCTCTTTCATTTTCTTCTTCTGCATGTCCTATTTTCATTCTCTTTTTTTTATCTTCTGCGTGGTAAAGAATGTCGATTACTATGTGTGTGTGTGGTGGGGTGTGACAGAGAGAGGGGGGCAGATATTTTTTGCTTTAAGTTGAGACTAAGTTATGCTTCCTCAACATTCCTAGGAATCTTCATGCAAATTTAAGAGTTCTTCTCTGTTTGTGACCAACTCTCTAACTATTGTAATCCCACTAAATCTCCAGTGAAATAATCCCATTAAGTGGCAGACATGTCATAAAGAAACAAAAATCCTCCTCCCCCCAGCCACCTCATTAGCCTTTTCTCATCACCCCCTCCTGACGAAGGGGGTGATGTATACCCTCTGCAGCCGTTCCAAAAAGACGTCTTCTGTGGTGCAAGTGACGACCCTCTCTCTTAAGTGTTTATTAATTTATTGCCTGCCATCATGGTGTCTCTTAGCCATAGTATCTGTCAGTCCGTTATCCATGGTGTGTGTGTGTCAGTTATGGTTGCCTGCTAGCCATTGGTGTCTGTCAGTTATGGTGTCTGTCAGTTATGGTGTCTGTCAGTTATGGTGTCTGTCAGTTATGGTGTCTGTCAGTTATGGTGTGTTAGCTATGGTGTGTTAGCTATGGTGTCTGTCAGTTATGGTGTGTCAGTTATGATGTCTTAGCCATGGTGCCTGTCAGCCATAATGTCTAGTTATTATCTTGTTTTAGACTACTTGTGTGTGTGTGTGTGTGTGTGTGTGTGTGTGTGTGTGTGTGTGTGTGTGTGTGTGTGTGTGTGTGTGTGTGTGTGTGTGTGTGAGTACAATTGTCATGGGTTATATTAATTAGATTTTTGCAGTTGGTATTTCCGCTGACTTAATCTTATTCTTGAATGAGTGAGCGTGTGCGTCCGTGCATCCGGTGGCCTGGCTCGTGGTCCATCCGTCCGTGGCCTGGCTCGTGTCCGTCCATCCGTCCGTGGCCTGGCTCGTGTCCGTCCATCCGTCCGTGGCCTGCCTGTGTCCGTCCATCCGTCCGTGGCCTGGCTCAGTCCGTCCATCCGTCCGTGGCTGGTCGTCTTTTTGGGTCCGTGGACTGGCTCGTCCATCCGTCCGTGGCCTGCTCGTGTCCGTCCGTCCGTCCGTCCGTACCTGCCTGTCGTGGGTCGTTGATGTTGGTCAGGAACGTTGTAATTTCACTCCATCCGCCCTTCCACCCACCCACCCACCTCCCCCTCCACTCATCCACTTACCCACCCGCCTACTTACTCATCCTCACCCCTCCACCCATCTACCTACCTATCCACTCTTAATCCCCTCCCATCCACCTATCCATCCTTAACCCCAATCCACCCATACACCTATCCACCCTAAACCCCCCACCTACCCATCTATCCTCACAGCACCATCTACATACTCCCATACCCCAGCTAACCCACACCCACCCACTCATCCAATCTAACTTCCCATCCTACACCCACCAAATACCCACCCATAACCCACCGCCCACCCACCCAAAAAGGGGTTAGGTTATGGGCATGATCTGGGATTATTTATATTTTTAACGGGGGAGGACGTTCGAGGGTATATAGCGTGTTCGACATAAGGAGAGAGGCACACACGTCGGTAATTTACAAGTGGATGATCTTAACCCTTTGAGGACTATGATTTAATCCCTTGAGGACGATGATTTAACCCTTCAGGACTCAAAGGGTTAAGTTAAGGTAGAGTTTAAAACCGTGTTGTTCGTGTGTATATACCAAACTGAACCTCCCACGAACTGTCTTAATTATGATAGAATTTAACTAAACTAACTTTAACCACTAGAATTATCCTGTTAAATTAAACTCGACTCGTTATTAACCTCACGCGAGTCATCTTGTGTATGTGAAAAAGTAACTGTTAATATATATATATATATATATATATATATATATATATATATATATATATATATATATATATACACACGTGAAGTGTTACGTGACCTCTGCTACATTTACGGAACACGTTGCTTAATCAGTAAAAAAAATAATTGTTGACGCAAGCGAACTTTAAACATGCGATTTCTTAAGTCTGCTCTGTGTGTGTGTGTGTGTGTGTGTAATAATAATAATAATAATAATAATAATAATAATAATAAACGGTTTATTAATAGAGTTGCAGCCGGTGGCTGAAAATATACAGACTTACATTTGATTTAGACATAATGATATAATATGCATTGAATACATTTACAGGGCTGTACAGTACATAAATTAGGAGTTGTTTATTATTTTAGCAATAGATGGGATGGTGCTGTTTTATATCTATCGGTGTGGCCTGCGGCTGTGTGTGTGTGTGTGTGTAGGGTGTGTGTGTGTGTGTGTAGTGTGTGTGTGTGTGTGTGTGTGTGTGTGTGTGTGTGTGTGTGTGTGTGTGTGTGTGTAGTGTGTGGTTGTGTGTGTGTATGGCGACCTGTAATGGTCAGCATCCTGCCTCGCAAGCGAGTGGACCTGAGTTCGATCCTCGGGCAGGATGAAATTATGGGCAAGTTTTTACGCCATTTGTCTGCCCAGCAGTAATTGGGGACCTGGATGTTAATCGATTTGCGGATCGTATTCCGGGGTAATGGTTAGCCAGTGCAGTTGGCAAGTTGTCCGGTTTTCTCGGACTATTCCTTGACACTGGGTCATGCAGCTTGTTAACTTAGGGTGTGGTTGTGGTATTGGCGACAGCTTCTACACCTTAAACAAATTCACGCCTAGGTGGCCCTTGGGCCGGCCATCCTCGATTTCGAGGGCGACCATTATTTATCCATTATGTAGTGTGTGTGTATGTGTTAAATATTGCCACAGTAACTCATAAATGACCCTGGAGTGAGTCATAGGTGATGGATCCTCCGGGTGTTAGAGGCCGTAGCTACTAAACACCGAGATGTGGTCAGGTGGACGGCGAGAACACGGGAGGCTTCAGAACGAGTATTGTCAAGGTGGACTTTTATCATATTACCTCCATTATTACCAGGCTCAGTCCTTGTAGAAAAAGACAGCCAGTAGATATATAACAGCAAAAGACGAATTATAGTAGAAAGGATTGTTGCTATTAGGTGATGTCACTATGGATAATGTGGCAGCTCGGGTTAACGTACTGACAAAACAGGTAACAATGTGCGGGACATGACCCCAGAACAGTACTGTGATGATAATTGTCGAACATCTGTGTCCAGGTTCTGAGAGGACAGGATAAGTTGTGTGGAAGCATTGTCTGAATGAGTGACAGCCATAAAGGATCCCACGAGAAAAGCTAAGACACGTGACGGGACGACCTGACTAATACTATTTCCGGTAGAAGAAAGTGTGAGAGAATATGATATACGTGAGGTAGAACAGTAACCGTGATGCAAGTTTACTGCAGAAGTCTGGAGAACTGTGGGGAGGGAGCAGGGGTCGACGTCCCAGCCAGCCAGCCACCACCAACACCGGTACGTGCAGTGAGCCACGTCCCTGCCATGCCTCGCTCCACCCACTATCCACATTCATCTGCTTGATACAACCTTCAGCGTCTCTATTTCTGTCGTGATAACGGTAGATAACTCCGTCGATTATGTCATGAATCAATGACGTCATCTGTACTCTCCATCTCCCAAAGATCAGCTCCTGTTGCCTAGCTACATACGCAATCCAGGGACCAGGGCAGAGGTTTATAAATAGTGATCTATATATAACTTTCTTGGTAACGTGTTAGTGAGATCGTTGAAGCAGACCGGAACTGCATGGTAGGAGAGAAGGTAAGTGCAAGAGCACCAGTTATCACCCCCGGAGAAACAGTGTCTCCCGTCACGTATTCATCTGTTCTCTGCTCCCTGCGCCCTCTCTGTGTCTAACTCAAGCAGAACGGCAACAGGGGAATGGCCCGGCGGCCACACTCACTGCCCTTTCACTCCTGATGGACGAAGCCACTCCTGGGAAATTTCCACCCTGAGCCGTGAGAGGGTCGCCGGTGGCCAGGAGGCAGGGCGGGGCGGGGCGGGGCGGGGAAAACAAGCACTTTTTCCTGTGAAGGAGAAGGCGGATGGTGGAGTTGACTCAAGATCTACAAGGCAGGAGACAGGACGTTTATAATTCCATTTGAACCTCCCAAGTTTCCCCGTCATGCTGAGGTGGTAAACCCGTGGTCCCTCGTGCCTGGTGCTGCAGCAGCTGACTGAGATCAAAGTTCTTGGACTCGGCCGTCGAGATTGTAACTCAGACTGTGAACCAAGAGGACATAGTTCCCATACATGTAATTAACTTTATCTCGGGTGAGTTTCCTGGTCTATCAGACGGTCCTTGACCAGCTATACAAGTGTAGGTGAGCGGGGGCTAGTGGTCGACGAGGATCACAGAACAGGTGCAATCTAGCAGGGTGTAGCCGCTCTGGACCACAAATGCTAACTACAACTCAAGTTCAATGAAATCGATACAGCACTAGTGCTACATGCTTACTACAACATAAGTGCTACATGTTTACTACAATACTAGTACTGTGTTTACTACAACACAAGTACTATGTGTTTACTACAACACTAGTGCTACATGTTTACTACAACACTAGTGCTACATGTTTACTACAACACTAGTGCTACATATTTTACTACAGCACAAGTGCTACATGTTTACTACAACACTAGTGATACATGTTTACTACAATACTAGTACTGTATTTTACTACAACACAAGTACTATGTGTTTACACAGCTACATGTTTACTACAACACTAGTGCTACATGTTTACTACAACACTAGTACTATGTGTTTACTACAACACTAGTGCTACATGTTTACTACAACACTAGTACTATGTGTTTACTACAACACAAGTGCTATGTGTTTACTACAACACTAGTACTATGTGTTTTCTACAACACTAGTGCTACATGTTTACTACAACACTATTACTATGTGTTTACTACAACACTAGTACTATGTGTTTACTACAACACTAGTGCTACATGTTTACTACAACACTAGTGCTACATGTTTTCTACAACACAAGTACTATGTGTTTACTACAACACTAGTACTATGTGTTTACTACAACACTAGTACTATGTGTTTACTACAACACTAGTACTATGTGTTTACTACAACACTAGTGCTACATGTTTTCTACAACACTAGTACTATGTGTTTACTACAACACTAGTGCTACATGTTTACTACAACACTAGTACTATGTGTTTACTACAACACAAGTACTATGTGTTTACTACAACACTAGTGCTACATGTTTACTACAACACTAGTGCTACATGTTTACTACAACACTAGTGCTACATGTTTACTACAACACTAATATTTATGTGTTTACTAGCAACACTAGTGCTACATGTTTACTACAACATGCTACTATGTGTTTACTACAACACTTTAGTGTGTTACATGTTTACTAAGCAACACTAGTGTTATTATGTGTTTACTACAACACTAGTGCTACATGTTTACAACACTAGCAAGCATATAAGCTTACTACAAACACTAGTAAGCATGTTTACTACAACACTAGTAAGCATGTTTACTACAACACTAGTGCTACATGTTTACTACAACACTATGTTACATGTTTTCTACAACACTAGTACTATTATGTAGTTTACATAACACTAGTGCTACATGTTTACTACAACACTAGTGCTACATGTTTACTACAACACTAGTACTATGTGTTTACTACAACACTAGTGCTACATGTTTTCTACAACACAAGTACTATGTGTTTACTACAACACTAGTACTATGTGTTTACTACAACACTAGTACTATGTGTTTACTACAACACTAGTACTAGGTGTTTACTACAACAGCAGTACTATGTGTTTTCTACAACACTAGTGCTACATGTTTACTACAACACTAGTACTATGTGTTTACTACAACACTAGTGCTACATGTTTTCTACAATACAAGTACTATGTGTTTACTACAACACCAGTACTATGTGTTTACTACAACACTAGTACTATGTGTTTACTACAACACTAGTGCTACATGTTTTCTACAACACAAGTACTATGTGTTTACTACAACACTAGTACTATGTGTTTACTACAACACTAGTACTATGTGTTTACTACAACACTAGTGCTACATGTTTACTACAACACTAGTACTATGTGTTTACTACAACACTA
Organism: Homarus americanus; assembly: GCF_018991925.1. Lineage (NCBI taxonomy): Eukaryota > Metazoa > Arthropoda > Malacostraca > Decapoda > Nephropidae > Homarus > Homarus americanus. The sequence continues at coordinate 1,859,261 of NW_024722610.1, read as the reverse complement.
GTACTGTGTATTTACTAGCTACTAGTACTATGTGTTTTACTACAGCAGCAGTACTATGTGCTCTGTACTAGTGCTACATGTTTTACTACAACACTA